>NC_056747.1:682196346-682402842 GCF_019279795.1 Protopterus annectens | reverse complement strand
TCAGTGCACATTTGAATATGGTGTTAACTGTTTCTTGCATTAGGAAGTTTTGTATTGTTTACTGTTTTGTGTACTTTGCCATATAATTTACTTTGTTGTTTTGCTGAGGCAGAAAAAGGTCCATTTTCAGTTAGTGCACTTATGCATTTAACATGCAATAAATAAATAAATACATAATGTTCAGAGGATGGAATGGTAGATGTTGATCATTAGATCATTGTTGCAGTAGCCTAAGCTATATGGAACGTATATTGCCAAGTAGGCCAACTTCTCTTGCTTTAGGGCACCTTCCACATACCTTTATTACCATAGAGCTCAAGGACAGCCGTATGAAGTCAACAGTTTGGGCAGTAAAACTTTAGAACTTTCTTGGTGTCGAAGTGTGCATATCCCTGTGGGTTGTGAGTATTTGGTCAACTATTGCTTCTCTAAGGCTGGACATACAAGTACCCTGCTGGATAATACCTTTTACTTCATCATTGTTTTGTGGAGAAAAATGTTTATTTTCTATCAGAAAATTATGCTGGAGGGGAGGAATTGTTCTTGTTGGTGGCTGCCACTAAAAGTTTTCCCTTTTGGTCATGGTTCCCTGAAGGGAATGCCTTGCAAATAATTTTTTTGTAGAAAATGTTTTGTGGCTTTCCCTTCACCTCACTGCTGATGGGTGACTGCAGTGGCCATCCTGTGTTCATCGGACCACTCATCACTTTCTGTTGGTCCTTCTGGTTCTGGTATTTGGTAAGCCACTAAGAATCAGGTGGAAGGCATGTGCATTGCAGATGTTCAACTGCCCTTTTTTGAGCATCTTCGTTTCTGGTAAATTTACTTACACAACTGTGCTTTCAGCTGCTGTGTGTGTGTGTGTGTGTGTGTGTGTGTGTGTGTGTGTATATATATATATTCATTTTAGATGAACTAGTGTACTCTCTTTAACTGTGGGTGCATATATTATGCCTTCTTGCAGGTGAAGATTCTTTTTTATTTCTACCTAACTGGAATATTTTCTTATTGGCTTTACTTGGCTTGCGAATGAGTGGTACTCAGTCTGAAGGCTTGAATGGATATTTTTTTTCTCGCATTGCATATCAGAAATGTGAACAAACTGCAAACTTATGCTGCCTCTTCCCTTTAAATTCCAAAGAAATGGCACCTTCTGACAGCTTCTAATCAAACTGAAGAAAATGTTGATTGTAATAGTATCCTATTTGCTTATTGGGGTAAGATCCATTGAAATAATTAGTTTGTCTAGCTTTTCTTGGCTGTATTGTGATGTAACACAGTGAAGCGGAGCTGGTTCCTTCTGCTTTTGGTTCAAAATCATCTTGCATTGCAAAGTTTTTCTTCATAGTTTCCAGTTATGTCATCCATTTGTTGCCTTTGTGTTAATGTCATTTCTTTGTTGCTTTTGTGTTGGTGATGCAGTAGGAAGAAATGACTTGTAGCCTGTTGACAAGATGCTGCTGCTTTTCACATCATCTTGCTACCACTGGGTGACATATCTTTTAATTAGCTAACAGATTTGAAAATGATAAATAATTCAGATGCAGGAGATAGGAGATTACATGTGAAAGATGGTATTAATTATAGGCAGTGCATTACTTACTGTTCAGATTACATGAAATTCCAGAAGGCCTTTCTTTGTAAACAAGAAAACGTTTTTTTCATTGATTCTTTATGCAGACTACTTGTCCACATCATAGTGAGGACAAGAGTTTTTGAAAACTGTTGTTTTCATGTGTGCTAATTCTAAGAATTTCAGCGTTGCATTTTAACAGTGTTTAACATAAAATTTTGAATCATTATTAGATCCTGTTTTTTATTTTATTTATAAGTAATGTTTTGCTGTTTCATCCATTAATGCACTGGATTAGTTATAGTTGAATTTAAGAATATTTGAGAAGTATTTTGGGGATGAAGTATGAGATTCATAAGTGGTGAGTGAGGTCATATTAGATCATTGATCTGATGTAAAGGTAGTTATGTCTCATAAAATCCATGGGGATGCATGGCTGCTTTGCATTATTTATTAGTTCCCAAAGTAATTTAACTTAAAAGAAACTTTCCTGTAGAGAAAGGGACTTTAACTGCTACCAGTGGCGGCTGGCGACTTCAAATCAAAGGGGGGCTGCAAGAGACAGCTGAATGGGTGGGGTCAATGGGAAGGGGTGCGGCCAACTAGAAAGGGGAGGAGCTATGCTCAAAACCACAAAAACTGTAACTTTAATTAAATACGCTGCCCTGGGTGCCAAACTGTCATTGTGAGGGTCCAATCAAGACAAAATTAAGTGTAGAAGAAAAAAATATTTCATTGCTTACTTAATATCTAGATGGAAACAAAGGTTGTGAGGCATGAAAAAATAAATTACTTTTTAAATACATTACTGGAATGCCAGTCAAAATCAAGTATAAGAAAAACAAGCAGCACTCAACTCAAACCGCTTCTCCTTGCAATGCAGTTCTAATTATAATTTATATTCAGTTTTATTAATGTACCAAGTAACATGCTGAAAGTAGCAATCTCTGTGATACCCCCACTTGTAAAAATGTTTCTTATCTAAAAAAGACCTGCTGCCTGACAACTATCTACTTGTTTCATGGGGAAAACATGATCAAAGTAAACAATGAAAAGCAAACAAGAAACAAGCTCAAGATACATTGCTTAAAGGATTACTGTATAGGTAATGGACCACACTTGACAGATTGGCATTCTATTTGATTTACAGGTAAAGCCTGCAAAGATTACTGCAAGTCTCCAACAAATGTAATGAGCTTCTTAAAATAATGTAATCCTGAACTTTATTACGAATACTGTCATATGCATTTCAATACCCAAAGCATATACATTATCTAGTTATGTAAGTATTTTCTGCATGACAACAACAGAAAGGCTTTCAATGTTGGCAATTCTTTAACCGTATGCTTATTAAAGCTCATTTGCATCTTACAATCTCAGACAAGCTTACCTGATGGTCATTAAAGCATTGCTACTTAAACATAGAGCAACAGGCACTTTCTGAGTAATAATAAGCATAAATCAATAGTATAAAAATATGACAGAAACCAGAACATTCTGCAAACTCAAGGACAGAATAAAAGTAGCACTTGTGTCTACCTTGGATGGGGGGATACTCTGCACATTTACACTGCATAACTGCTCTTTGCCTTGCTTGGACACATCCAGAGTCACTACGTGGGGGAGTGGGGTGCAACAAGTATGTCACTATTTGAAATGTCTCTGGCTGACTGTGATGGCCCTGACACATTTGTCATACCTCTCAACCTCAGAACAAGAAATATGGACAGAGCCATACATAGAAGTGGGACAAAGGCCCAAAAATAAGGACAATTTTTAAATATTGCTCTTATAAACTTAGAAAGATAATAGAATAGTAGGTTTTGCATTAGTATGAATTTTCTGAAAGGTACGAAATATGAAACTCAAATGTTTGTCATTATTTTCTAACTTCAGTCTTTAATGATTTGCCACTAATTTGCCAAAAAAATGCAATTTTATGAAAAATGGACCAAAACTGTGATGCAAAAATATAAAATAGCCACACAATACAGCTGGGAACCTGTCGAAGAAGGGACACTTTTTTAATATTAGTACTGCTAACTTGAGCAGCTGACAAAATAAAAGAATCTACATGCATTTCTGAAATAAAAGTAATCTATAACTCTGATTGCAGTTATTTCTTAATTGTAAGCCCTCCGCGTTTTCTTCCAAAATTGCCATTTTGCAGCGAGATTATTAGGGGAAGAGCAACATTTTTGAGCCAAAATCGGGGACAGTTGAGAGGTTTGGATATGCCTAATTCTATAAAGCAATTTATTTGCACATACCTCTCAACCTGTTAATGCAGGAAATCTGGACAAGGCCAAATATACTGGGGGAACATATAAACAGTATTATAAATTGTTGTATAAACTGAAACAATTGATAGAATAGCAGGTCTTTCTTTAGCATGCATTTTTCTGAAGGTTATGAAGTCTGAAACTCTGTCTGTCATTATTTAGTGACTTAATTCCTAAATTATTTACCAGAAAACCACACATTTTATGAGGAACAAACCAAAAATAAGAAGCAAAAATATGTGAAAATCTGGACAGTTGAGAGGTATAGTTTAGCCGGGGCTGCCTTTGAGTTTGCTGCCCTTCCTCCTCACAAAATCATGGTCGAATGGAGCCTTCCCCCTGCAGCCATTTCAATGAACCATTACTTGGCTATTTCACCCCATTTACCATAAACACTAATGAGCATACTGCTTTACTTCTATGATGATTTGGACTTCATTTGAAAGGTTTATTTTGCATTTTACAGCACAAACACTAAGACATCTGCTAAATAAAGCAATGCAATCTCACAATGAAAACAGACTTAGCATTAAAACTTCTCTGCCCTTGAAACTCACATTCATTGAAACAGCATTGAAACCCACATTCAAAGAAAATACATTTTGCCAGTGGCAGATAAAGATTAACTTTGGGCCGTTTTCAAATCATAGGCCCCTTGCACACAAAACATACGTGTGGTCTTTGATACACCTTCCTGACTGTATTAAATTATATTCCTTGTACAATACAGTACAGTTGTTAGAGGGAACTTTAAACTTGTTTTGAACATTTTTCCAGTAAACAATGAAACAAAATGCATGCACCAATAATGACAAAATTGCCCAATTCAGAAAAGTTTTCCAGTAAACAATATGCATGCACCAATAATGACAAAACTGCCCAATTCAGAACATTTCTATCAGAAAAGACTACTCAAACTTCTACAGTCTACTAGTTATCAGTAAATATGCACAATCTTTGAAGAAGTAAAAGTCATCTAAATAATTCCACATTAAAGAAATCTGTAACTAATGAAGAGGTTGCTGCTATCAAATAACTTTATATTTTATTATTTTATCTACAAATAAAGTGCCTATTGCCCTTGAGGAATAAATTGCCTAAGTTGCATTAAAAAAATGATAAGCTAGTAATATTGCAATAGGGAATGGATGGCGAACTGATAACAGGTTCATAGTTACTAGGTATCTTCACCAAAAAGGACTGCAGCATCCACCCCCTTTACAATACAGTACAGTATCAGCAATGCATCTACCTACTGTGGGAGTAGAACCCACAGCATTCTGCATCAAAAGCAAGTAAACTACCTATTGTGCTTTTAGCAATGCAAGCAGACTCTGCATAAGCAGCACTAAACTTTTGTTCCCCTGCAGCTCTCAGCTTCTTGTAAAATCTACTTGACACTCAGCTGCATCTCTGAACTTTGCAGCACAAGAAATATGGAAAAATCCAAAATTTAGGGGGGGGGGGCAAAAGACCACAAAACAGGGACACATTTTAAACATTGCTTGTATAATATTGGAAAGTTGTTAGAATAAAATGCTGTGTTACCACCATACATTTCACTGCCAAGCATTGAACCCAGGACCCTGTGCAAAACAGTCAGAGCAACATACCACTATGCCAAATCATCTGTTTTATGAAAGAAAGGAAGATTGAAACTTAAATGGCTACCATTTAGCGAATTCAGTTCTCACCATAGCAGTCAACATCTTAGCACAAAACACCTAAACAAAGCCAATAATGGGGGAATACAGCCCCCAAACATATTCAGTGAGTTCAGTTATCACCCTAGCTTTCAACCTTGGCACAAAAAACCTGGACAAAGCCAATAATGGGGGAATACAGTCCAAAAAATAGGGACAAATATCCATTGAGGACATCAGAGCAAACCCACACAAACACAGGGAGAACATGCAGACTCCACATAGAAGGCACCCCAGCCAAGAATCAAACCAGACAACCTGTAGCTGTCAGGCAACAATGCTACCACTGCACTACTGGCTGTGTTAAGTAACAAAAATAAAGAAACCACAGATTTTATGAGGAACAGAACAGAACAAATATGAGGCAAAAATCTGCAAATGGTTACAAATGATGGTGGGTAGGGAATTCAGGCTCTTGCCACTTGGGACCAAGGTACAGGGTTCAAGCCTTATTCTCTAGCCACCACCATGTAACAACTGGGGCATTTCACACACACACACACACACACCCTACCTCTAGCAGATCTGATCCTCCATAGCAGCCTGTGCAGGCTGTTCTGGGTTTCTGATGTGAGTAGGCTGGAGCCTCCAGCCTGTGGGTGATGCAGTCTGGTGTTCTTCCAGTTGCCACTGCACAGACTTCTGTGCTGGCAGGGTGGAATTCCCTATCCGGACTGCCTAACAGAGCAGTCTGGAGTTCAGGAACTAAGCATGCATGCGTGGAGTTCCGGTACTCGTGAATGTTTTTTTTTATTTTCCACAGTGGGGGGGACTTGCAATTTATTTTATTCTTTTTACAGGTGGGGGGCTGCAGTCCTGCAGTCCTATAGCATGAGCCACACCTGACTGCTACATGTCTGCTATTTGCATTTTCGTTTTCAAGTATTTGTGTTAGCTAGAGCCTGTAGATATAGTCTGCTAAGCACAACTGGCTAAAAAGATTCAATGTGATGTTCTCATCTAGTTGGATAAATTTTCTTGGAATACCCTACTGAGAAGATAAAACAATATGTCTGCCTTTTTGCTTTTCTCAGTCAGAGATAGCATGCTTACTTAATGGGAGTAAAATTGTCTGACGTAGTACATGGACAACTACACTGCATGACCTAGAAAACCACTAAAAAAATGCTTATTGCTCAGAGGTGTTTCAGAAGCAGTGGCAGAGCAGCAGTACATTATTGTAATTTCCAAACAGGGAATAGATTACACAAAGAAAACAGTTCAGGTTTATGTAATTTCTCTTTATGATGTTTATATCCTAATGTATTCTGTTGTATCTTTATTGTGATCTTAAAGTAGCAGTGTTAAGAAGAACTTTTGTAAAAATTCACTTAGGGTTTAAAAGCCTTGAATTAATTTGATCCTGTTTCAGGTGTGCAGTTTAGGCAAATACTGCTATGTTCACTGTGCATTTCTATGTACTTTTTATATTACAGAATTTGCGAGACTAAAATTGTTCAATCCGAAATGAGACAGCCTTTCTTTCTTTCTGCACAACAAAAAACAAATACATTTTATGTGCATAAGTGAAATGAGTTTATCAAAACTGAACTGAAAACTGAAGTAGAAAAAATAAAATAATTTTCAATTACAAGAAAGTCATGATTATTAGTTGTATCTACTGCCAATCATTAGCGGACCGGAGTTCCGCTGTGGCGACCCCTAACCAGAAAAAGCCAAAAGACACAAACAATTATTTCATCACAAATCACTAATGTTTTCATTCCACAGTGATTCCCTCCGCTCCAGCCAGTCAGCTAAGTAGAAACATTTTCTTCAAAAGGGAAACTTTCTGCAGGGGCAAAGCTCCTTCCAGTCCCTGCTAGTTAATCAACTGTAACATTACCATAAGCATGGGATCAGTTCCATACTTTTTGGAGCCAGAATCATAAAAGCCATGCATTATTGCACAGGACTTTGTGCAATACAGAATGGTATAGAAAGCCTCTGTGCAGTATTTGTGCATAGCATTGTAAGGCCACACACTGCTGCATGTCTTTCCCTTATTCAACATTCAAAGTACTGTGAGTAGAACTGTGCATCCCCAGGGAATACCACTATTCACATCCACAAGTCCCTGTTGCATACATAGGGTGCAAGATTCACCCTGTGTCTATAGGTTCATAGGTGATTACTGGGCCACTGGCCCCAATGGGCTTTTTAAGCCTAGCCATGCTTTCTAAATATATCTGGCAGGTTTTAATACCCTATGGTTATTTTATGGGGTATATATGTACGCTTGGGCATTGAAGATCAAGCATTTAAAGGCTCTCTGTCTAATAGAGACATGGGTGTCGGACCTGGGTAAATTTCTGATTCCCCATCCACTGGTCCAAATTATGCCTGAATTGGATTGGAGAAGAACTCTGCTTGGCTTGGATGGGGAAGTCTGTTCCAGAGAAGGAGTGTCCTCCACCAGAGCCTGATTTATCTCAGTTACACCACATACTGTTGTGAGTCTGTGCGAGGTTGTAATGTTTAGCTGTTTAACAAAGATAACAAAGATAAAAGTACTTTCAGTTTGACTTGAGTATACGTTTTGATGGATATTTATATTTACTTCTGGGATGCATGATTGTTACAAAACTTTTTCTCTTCTGTTCAAAATCAAGATATGGCTTCAGAAGGTCTAGAAAAGGTTAGAGTGTGTAAGAGGGAATGATGGCAGGATGCCATGATTTCTGCAGTTCATTTGCATGTATTTCATTAGATATTACTACTGAGTACGTATATAACTAGGTTAGTCACACATGTATTGTGTGATGGGGAGGGAGATGGAGAAACCTGCTTTTACTAGTGTTATTATGGTATTGTAGTATGGGTTTGGTCACAATGCCTGTCGCCTGAATCAAAACATTGTGCCATATTGGTCAGAGATCGTTACGGCCATCCTTTGTTTCCCCCTGCGTTAGTTTCCCCCTGCTTTAGCCATAACAATCTGAAGAGCTGATCTGATTTGTCTTTACAGTTTGATAGTTTGCAGAGCTAGAAACTCTACACCATATCTCAATTACAGCTACCAATCAGTGTATCATGCCATGTTTGTGTACTGATAATATGAATGTCTGGTGAAGCACGCCTCTCAACTTTTACTTTCAGAGTTGCAGACAAGACAAAACAGTAATTAGGGAAGAGGCCCCAAACTAGTGTCAGTTTTTAAATGCAGGTGCTGTTAACTTGGAATTTTTTCAAAATAAGTCCAGATTTTAGGAGGGATGGACCAAAGGTTTGCTAACAAATTAGGGGTGTTCCTCCAAAATTTGAATGGTTGAGAGGTATGCAGAAGATTACATGAATGTTTATAGAAGTTTTCATTTTTCCCCAACTTTCAAGTTAGAGTTAGCTGGAAACGACACAACATAAGGGATTTTAAGGGTAGAAACATTTTCACTTGCTTTTCTTGCCTTCTATTCTCATCTGATTTGCTTTTGCATGTATGGCTTACGTAACATCTTCCTGCATCTGTGGGAACAACCCTGTTCATTATTTCAGTCGATGTTTTTTATTCATTTTATAGAATGATGATCACCATCATAAAACTTCTTTCACCCTTGTCTCATATGCGCTAAATAGTCTTCTTCACAATAAAACGCTTTCTCAACATCATTTCAGACACAGGTCCTCAAGCAGCAGCTATGCAGTAAAAGTAGGTCTGCTCTTTGCAATGGTTGAATCATTTTGTACTAACCAGTCATATTTCCCCTTGATGTTGCATTTTTGAAGGAAGGCTAATGTATATAGATTGTGTAAGTATTTGCAAATGTCTTACTGTGTAGAGCATTGCTGCAACTACTCTCTGTTTATCACCACCTTGGTGTGTGTGTGTATGTATGTATATGTATGTATGTATGTATATGTATGTATGTATGTATATATATATATATATATACATACACACACATAGCATTGTATGTAGCTAGATACACATAAGCATGCCCATGTTATGCAGGTCTCTCTATGTGATATTTAAGGAAATTATGAAGGCATGTAGTATAGAATCTCTCTTTCATAATGCCTCTAGTAGGCTATGGGCAGTGCATGGGTATCATGTATGGTCCAGTGAGGACCAGTTCACTGAAGTCCATTTTGTTGTGAATGATTGATCAGAAGGCAACATTTTAGTTCTTGTATATGTTACCCCCAAGGTTTGTCAACTGTGATGTCAGTTTTATTAAGTAGGAGTACAAGGAATTGCACAGGGAGTGTTGGCTGTTCCTCTCGCGTCAGAAAAAAAAACTTTACCAAATTGCCCATTGGGTCTGTTATTTGCAAGTACAGTTTGTGGTGGGCCAAGATGCATCCTATGAACTTGTTTCATCATAAAAAGCTCTTAGAAACGCATGAGATTTCTCACCACAGGGCTTCATGTGTTGTTACCTGAAAATGTCATGAGTACAAGGGTATATTTTAAAATCTAATAGAACATAAAGTGTATTTTATTTATATGTAGGTAGTGCATGAGGGGAGAATTGGAGAACTTGTACCCACTGTCAGGATGTCAAGACTTTGCAATTAAGTTTCTTGGGGCCTTGCTCACATCCCAGGTGAGAGTAGAGGGATCAGGGGATTAAGTATATGGTCCAGCGGGAATAGTACTGCACATTTTGTATTGAAGTGTGATGGTAAGTCAGAGCTGAGTCATGAGAAGAAGCTCATAGTTAACCATTCAGTCTTTGTCTTCATTCTCACCTATGATCATGAGTTTTAAGTGGTGACTAGAAAGCTGAGACTGTAGATACAAGTAGTGAAAATAAGAATCCCTGTCTGGGTTGGTGGTCTCTGCTTTCATGACAGATGGAGGAGTTCAGGAGTTCACAAGGATCTTGAAGTAGAGCTGCTATTCCACTGGATTGAGATGGAGGTTTACAGGCTTGGACCACCGGGAGAAGGCTGTGGGACAAACCTAAAGAGTCTGTCAGCTTGCTTGCTTCTGAATGCCTGTAATCCAGTAATTTGAGTTGGGGATTTTTGCTGGGGCTAGAAAAGTATGGTCTGCCCTGGTCAGCTTGCTGCCGCGTGACCTTTACTTGAACAAGTGGTTTAGAAAGTTGGTGTACGTATTTCATGACTTTTAAGTTCAAATGACTTAACTAATTGGATTAGTAGGTACTTAATGCATGAATAAAATAATAACATATCTCAATATTTGTCATACTCCTAGCTATATTTAAAATAAAAGATGCAGAAAGTAACTGAGTAAACAGTTACATATTTATTTATACTAGAACATTTCTTAGTATACCAGTACTGATCATACTAGTAAAGAGTGACACTGATTAAGGCTGACATTCACATACATGTAGATAAATCATAATCCTGTATGGTTGAAGTTTTAAAGGGAAACCTAGTATCTTGTACTATATTGGGTATTGGCATAATTTGTACTACAGCCTTTAGAAAAAGAATACTCTGACTAAAGTGAAACTGCAAGTAGAAGTGGTGATATCCTGGCTGATTTACGTCTTCAGCACATTTCTCAGCATACTTTCTTTTTGCACGGCACTTCCCTTCCATTTTCCTGTGATCTTTAATGATCCGGTAATTTTTAGAATAAATAGTTTTGAATTTGGCAGGAAATAAAATGTCATGAACTACCACAAACAAATACAATTAGGCTCTCACCACATTGAATTGTTTTGATGTTGTGTTCCAAAGATTAATAGCTTAAAAGGAGCACTGACACATAGCGGTTTAACTACCCTGCTGTTCCTTGGAGTAGAGCTAAAATGCTTGTGAGTTTCTTTATAACTGACCTGAAGAACAATAATTTGTAATATGCTTTTCAAAGCATCCAGTGACTGATAAGCTAGCATTGCTAGACCATTGTTATAAGAACTCCAGTAAATTCCCTTTTCATATACTTCTGGTTACCCAGTGATCATTTTAACTTTAAGGCAGTTTCAGAAAATCGACTTTACTTCAACCCTCCCTGATAGTTTAAGAAATAAACATTCTGAAGTTGCCTCACTTCATGTTTCCGCTTCTCAACTGAAGACATCTGTATTGGAATGCCCTCCTTGTGCAATTTTATGTTTGCCAGAGAAAGGAGCAGTTGATGTCTCCTTCCTCTCAGTGCTTTTATTCTTTGCACCTGCACAGCTGAGACTTAGTTTTACCCTTTTATGATGAAGGGAAGAATATCCAAAGAATTTATTTTCTTAGTGTAGATGCATCTTTCCTTCTGTCCTCCACAAACCCTGCCATGCAACACCTATTTTGATGTATACCTGGACTGTACAGTTCACCAGAGTATTCTGATTAGGACATTAGGGTGCCTTTCTTCTGTTTTCTTACCTGAATTCCAGGTTCTCAGTGGCAAAGAGGTAGTTCATTTGGAATCATGCATGCATGCGATGCACACCCATTGTGGAATAGTCCATCAACTCTCCCGTGTACTTAAGTGTTTTTGCGTGGCACATGACTGGTATCAGAATACTACCAGTTACAGGTATTGGTTGGGAAATTGCCTTCCCAGTTCAGGAAAGGAAATATGCCTAATTATTAAATGTAGTAATAACTAAACTTATCACCTTTTTTGACAAACTATGCTATGGGTTTTTTTTTCTGGCCAGTGCATGCAAGTAATGGGCATCTATGACTCTTCCTTCCCCAGTGTGTCACTGGATTAGCCAAAGCAAGGATATGCTTTCTTTTGCTGGGCTGATAACATTTTAGCCACCAGTCTGCTTTCAGGGGGTTATCTAAAATCAGTGGTGTTAGTGTCTTTGAGTCCTGTGCATTGAGGGTATGAGATTTATGTGCTCCTTGCCATTTCTGTCTGCACAGTAGTTAGCTGTCTATGCAAGTTTGGTGCCCTTATGGAAGTGAAAGTTGCCTACTGCCAAGCCAACTGCCTGTCTCTCCAGTAGTCAGGATGCTATTGGAGGAATGTTAGAGTAAGACAGGACCTTTATGCCTGCATATGACAGCAGTATATACCATTACCCCTTCTTCAGGTAATGATAGTGAATGGTTTATACTTAAGGGAATGATATAAAGGATAGCTTGTTTGTGTAAGAATGAAGTGAGAAAAACAGCTTTAATAAAAGGTTAAAGATGGCATACCTTCATTTTTTAATTTAGAACTAAGTAGCTAGCACCATCCCTTCTACATAAAAATGTTACTTAAAAAATGAAAATTAAAAATGTCTGCTGTATATTATTTTTTGAAGTGGCAGAAAAATGTGTTGCACCTAGTAATTCTTTCAAACAAAGTTTGGATCATTGTCTGCTGTGCATGAGAGGGATAACTGATTTTTTTTTTTTTGCCTTGAATTCCATCTCTCCATTTCTTGGCTTGGTATGGATGTCATAAAAGGTCTATATTGTACAGTTTGTAAGTCCGTTTTTGTCCTCTCTCCCTTAGTATCTCTGTAAAATCTGGGTCATAAAGCCGTCATCTTTTTCCATTCTTTTGCATCTATAGCTTCACTTCTGTGATTATATTGCATCACCGATATTTCTTTAGAAATTAGAGCTTAGTAGCTATGAAGGGCTCCAGTACACTGTGCAACAGATTAAATACTGCTGGTTTTTTTTTTCTGCCATCCCAAATTCTTGCACTGTGAAGGTCACTGTCACTCAGCTCAGCACATTGTGAGTTTATTAGCTTAGTTGTTCTTCTTTCGGCTTTTCCCGGTTAGGGGTCGCCACAGCAGAACTGCGGTCCGCTAATGATTGGCAGTAGATTTTTTTACAGGTGTCAGCTCGATGCCCAACCTTCAAAGGCACACCCATTCTACGCATGTCTTTCGAATGCGGGGAGGACATGCATACTCCACACAGAAGACGCTCCAGCCGAGAATCGAACAGGAGAACCTCTTGCTGTGAGGCAACAACGCTACCGCTGCACCACCGCGGCTGAGTTTATTAGATTAGTGACTCTCAAAATACATTATCAGACCATTTTCCAGCAATGTTCAACTTCCAAACATACCTTTACTTTTTTAAATTTGAAGACACAGAAACCTCTGTAAATGATCTTCAGCATTTAACACTGTCTTTCTCTCCAGGGGAGTACTGCCATAAATGTTGAGAAGCTTCCTTACACCAACAGTGAATTTTCTGCTTAATATAGACTCTGATACCTCCTTGCTTAATAAGGTTCTTTTAGATATTCTGAAGTTGTTTTCATTTTTTTTTTACTGTAACCAGCAATTACATCTCCTCTAATGTGCTAATTAATGTCCCTTTTGTTTGTTAAACTCTTTGTTGTGCTTCTCTGTTAGTGTACTCATCCATGCTACTTATATAGGCTGTTAGACAGGCATCTAAAAGATTGCAGATGTTTATAGTATCATGTTAGCAAATCACAGTGGGAGACTGTAATGACATTGTATACCCTGCACTGAAGGAAGAAAAAGGAAAAGAGCTTCTCATATTATATTTATTCGTTTCTTTGTTTTCAGACTTTATTTAAAAATCATTTGGTCTAGCATTCAATTAATTTGTCATTATTTTAAAATATTATATTGTAAACAAAAACATTAAAAACTAAAAATTTTTAATTGTTGGTACCAAGAATAGTGTTTCTTCAGTTAGATTACCCTTATTTAGAATCAGAAACTTATTTTCCGTTACCCACTACAAATCGTAGGTTTTTGGGCAATGAACAGTTTGGTATCATCTGTCATTAAGGAGTAAGTTGCTGCAAAAGGAGTGACTTGTGATGCCTACTGAAAAATGACCAGAATAACCACTCCTTAGATGCTGAATGCTTCCTGACAGGCTCCAGTTCTGCAGAGAGAGGGGATATTTTAACATTGATTTAACTCTCTTGATGAATCCACAAATGGGAGGGTATGTGAGTTGGTAATGGGTAGTAGATGCACATGATTACTGGGCTGAGTTCTGACTTTGTGTATAAGTATACACATTGGAAGCAGTAACAGGCTTCATCATGATGGCTCTAAGGTCTGTAACCCTTCCTTCACAGGTAGGCTTCCCTATTTTTGCGTGGTATTCCTTTGTGCTCAGCCTCATAGCTGCTTCTGGTGTGTTTCTGTGGCTGATTTGCTCAGGTACTTTTTTACTGCTTGTGAATTCTTCCAACCCATACGATTCATCAAGGTGACTACTTCATGTTAGTATTATGGTATATTTTGCTGCATTAGCTGATCAGGGAACAGAACCCATGTGGTGGAAGAGGTTCTTTCCTCTGGTCTTGGTTAGTTGGTATCTCTGTTAGGCAAGCATGTACTGACATATCACTTGTTTAGCAGCAGGAGTATAAAATCTTCATTGTTCTTGATTTGCAGGAGGGTGTTTGTTGGGTGGCAAGGGGGCAAACTAGTAGTGCATTGATAAGCACATTTAAGCAGTCAACATTTGGCATAAATGCTGTGCATTGTTAAAGATAGATGGCCATCCTTGAGTATGGGACCTGCTGGAAAAAGGTACCAAATGATAATTGGTGTAGACAGGGATGGCCTTAGATGAAACAGAGCCCTAGGAAAAGTCTCCAAGGTAACATGAAAATTCCCAAGCCTTGTTGTCAGCTGTCCGCTGCCACTGCCCTCCCTGCCCCCCCCCCCCATTCCTGGCGTCCCCACAGTATACAGAATATTTTTTTCTTTTTGTCTCATCACACTGTGTAGCTTTTTTGTTCTTTCACTGCACCCTAACTTGCCCAAGAATGCCCTGTAGTAATTGTGGGGGAAGTAATTCATTTGGGTGTTTTGGGTTGCTTGACCCCCCCCCAGAAGCCATCATTGGATTTGAGAAGTTCTGAAGGGCGTTCACATACTTTTATGTGCAATATTTTATCCAGTGATGGCCTCAACAAAAGTCATCACTAAATACTCCTGTAGTGTTTTATTTGGGATGAAAATGAAAGAACAGTTGGCTGCAGTCATAATTCAAGTTACTGTTGTACATATGCACAGCATTCCTCCTCACACCTACCAACCAACAAGTGACAATCGCCCTCTGTGTTTGTTGTCATGTCAGACTGGGATGAAAGAGAAAGAAGTTTACAACATATTTTGCCTTTTGTTTTATATATATTTCAGCAAATGCAGTGTTTTGTGACACTGTTAATACAATTCCAGGTAAGTGACTATTTAACAGTGATCAAACATCAGCCAGGGGTAAGGCAGTTTTACACGCAGTCACTCTCCTTACCTATTAATTATGATCACTTTATTAACTGTGTGCACCTCAGACAAATGTGATAAAATGGTCACAGTTAGGTATTTCAGCTTGATTCATACATATGTACAGTTCAGTTATTGTTCAATTATTGTTTAACTTAATCTTGACTTCTGAGTCAGTTATTTTCTTCAAGACAGCCCCCATACACAGCAACTGTAGTGACATTGTTGACTGTATACATCTCTGGTATTTGTTGCAAAAAATAATAAAAAAACAATAATAATAGTGATGACAGTAATTTTATTTTGAGTTGTTTTCACACAAGCACACAGTAGCCTCACTGAAAGTATACTAACTTCACACAAATGCACACTACTCTAGAAGAACCAAATTAATGACTATTTAAACTGAGCAAATGACAAAATTGTCAGCTTCCAACCCCCCCATTTTGCAGTTTAGCCAGTTTACTAAATGTATATACATCAGACATCTGATTGATAAAAATAATGGCCCTAATATATTTCAGCTTTGCTTCACACAAACAGTCACCATAGCAAAGTATTCTAGCTTGTTTTACACAAGTACATATTTGTCCTGCAAAGTCAGAATAGATCGTTAACTGACCTTGGTGTTCCTTGGTTTTTATCTTCATCCCCATACAACCCCCCTTCATTCCTAGCATTTATAGCCACTTTAATTATGTACTCCTCAGATGTCTGATTATTAATAAAAATAATGACACCAGTAATTAATTTCAATTCTGTTTTAGACAAGCCAGCCATAGGAAGTTAATCCAGTGTGCTTTATAAAATTAGCAGTAGTGCTGAGAAAAACATGTCCACTGACCATGCTATCTGGTTGCCTGCTGGATTAAAATAATAATCTACCACAGTCCAGACAGAGTGACCTTCCCCTGGACAACAGCATTGCCTAGCAGACATTCATGAAGCTAAGAGTTGCAAACTACCACTGATATTCCAGAGTGACCATCTTCACTTCATTTTTTCAAAACTTCCTGACTTCTCCTCCTTGCTGTCTCATCCATGATCTGGAAAACAAACCAGAGACTAATAAACACTTTTGTGGCCGGCTGTGTGGCTTGTAAGTGAGACAAAGCAGAAAGCATGTCTTACGTAAAGCACTACAGCCATGGTTTTAAATGGGCATTGTAGCACTGAGTGCTTCTATTTATTTTTCCTCTTCTCGTAAAATACAGATGTAAAAGTAGAGAAAAGTACAAGGCTTGGATGTCTCCCTAGTTCACTTATGTGTAAAGCCAACAGTTGAATAACCCAACCACTGGATCATGAGGGGGAGTCATCACCTTCAAACATCAACTGATATGGTAAAAATGTTCACTTACACTTGCAGCCTGTAAGGCCCTTACTTAAAAAAGGTGGTCTTTTATGTCTTTTTAATGCATATTTTTATGATTTTTGCAATAGCATCCATCAACTTGCATCATCTCTGCCAAGACTCTTTTGGCTATAAATTATTATTAATTTCCTTCGTTTTTATTCCTCTACGTATAAATACAACTGTCACTAAAACAGTTTTAAAAATGCATTGCATTTTTATATGGTACATAAATAGTAAAATTACTGAACTACTTGGTTGAATGTAAGTAAACTCTACTAATGTTCCAGCACTGTCTGAAACGTGGCTAAAATCGACCACCACAAATGAAAGAAATATTACTTCTCAGATTCAACATAATAACAAGACTGCAAAACATAAAGGGCTGGAAATGCACACTTTATCAACTCTGACCTCGTCAGTGTCTCTAGATTCCCTTTAACAGTTCCTGGACTTGATTCTTCAAAATTTCTGTAATATATTTCACCAAATGCAACTCCTAATGGCATACACACACAAAACATAATATGCTGGCTAACCAAAACAGTCAGCCAGAGCTTAAATACTAGGAACATAAGTATAGAGTGGTCAAATAGTTTACAAAAGACTGAAATGCAAACGCTTGTGTGGCTTACATCATCTAGTATAACTACGAACTAAGACAGATAAACTAACTGGGAAAGAAATCCTTCTTGACTGGATGCTAGCTAGTAATCCTAATCAACTATCAGTTACTGAATGCTGGTGCCTTACCAAGCACCCCTAGTGCTCATAGCTCAACCTATATAATATGGAAAGATCCAAAAATTCAACGCAGTCAACTAAAAAAAAAAAAAAAAAAAAAAAAAACTTCACCTCAGAAAAAAAAATAAATTTTTTTTCCTAAAGCAGTACAACTAGTCACCTCTAAAAACGCTGCCACTAGATGATGCTAGCATTTCTCAACACAACTCAACTCCCTATGCTGTATAGAAGGAGTTAAACATAACCCTGCACCATGTCTGACGATGCATACCACAACAGTAATGCTACACTGAGAAAATGCATGGGAACAGTGATGAAAAATAGTCTACATTATCTCGAACTCTACAAAACTGTAGTAAGTTAAAACTGATAAAAAAAACCTACACTTTTGTCTTCCTGCATTTCATTTGCACAACAAATCTTAATTCCAAAAAAGTACTAAGACAATTAACACCTGAAAACAAACCACAACCAAACTCTGCACCAGATGAAACTCCTTTTGCTGGTTACTGCAAGCTAAACACACACTTCGAGTCATTTGCTGCAATTAATACTTACCAGTCTCCTGCAATCATAGGCAATAACACCAACTCTTGATTTTTCAGCTGGAAAAAAAAGATTGTTGCTCTCCATATCAAAAAGTTACTCAGACAAATTTTTATTTTATTTTATTTTATTTTACATTTGTTAACCAGGATAGTCCAACTGGAACAGGTCCATTTTCAGTGGAGGCTCGGGGAGAAAAGCTCCAGAGTTACAATTACTAGTGTAAACAGAACAAATTATTGCTAACAGCTACATATTACAATTTAAATGATACAATGAGCGAAAAATAGTAAAATTATTATACAAGGCTAGACATAGTATGAATAATCTTTTCAAAATTCTTTGCAAGACAGACATTTGTCTAAGTTACAAAAACAGAGAGGAGTGCCAATGGATAAGAGTTGGGTAGTTATGTTATACATGGGCAGACTCAGGTTTCTCTAAGATGTACATTGAGTAGTGATTTGAAGTGGGAGTTTGTTGTAGTAGTGGTTATGCTGGAGGGGAGACTATTCCAATATTTGGCTATTTTATGGGAGTATAGGGCTTTGCCGGCAGTATTGTTGGCTGTGGTGATATCTAAGAGAGGTTTATTAGAAGATCGAAGAGGACGATTGGAAGAGTTATGGGTTGATAGTTGTTTTACTGATGGAGTCTTGTTTGGGTTGTTCAGGATGTTAAAAGCACATGTAATCTGTTGGTAGGTAAGTAATTGTGGAAATTCTAGCCATTGAAGTTCAGTGAGTACATAGCAGTGGTGGGTTCTGAATGAGGAGTTGTTTGCAAATTTAACAATTTTGTTGTAACATCCCTCGATTTTATCGAGGTCTGTTTTTCTAATATGGATAAGTATGGGTGCAACATACAACAGTGTGGATAAGAGATGAGTTTGGGCTAGGGTGATTTTTGCTTTATCAGTGAGAAAATTCTTGTGTCTATAAAGAGTACCCATTTTTTGTGGACCTTCTGGATAGTTTGAGCTATGTGAATATCAGAGTACAGATTTTTATCAATCGCAACTCCTAGAAGTTTTGTGTGTGTAGTAGGAGAGATGACTATGCCATTTCTAGATGCGATTGAGAAGGTTAGGGAAGTGGATCTGGATTTATTAGGGGCGAACAAGAGACATTTTGTTTTATTAGGATTTTGAGAATCAATTGGATGTCCATGATCCAGCCTTCTACGGAAGAGAAGGAGTTTTAGGCCAGTTTCTTTAGGGTGGTAAGAGATGGGGCTGCACAGATGAGTGTTGAGTCATCTGCGTATTGTATTAATGTGGCTTGTTTGGAGGAGGTGTGTAGGTTATTTGTGAAAATAGAGGACAATAGTGGGCCAAGTATTGACCCCTGAGGTACACCTATAGAGGTAGGGAGGAGGGGTGATAGTTCCGCTTGCCATTGGACAGCTTGCTGTCTGATAGATAGCTTTTGAACCAAGAGATAGTAGGAGAGTCAAAGGATAGGGCAGAAAGACCATCAAGTAGTAAGGGATGTGAAACCATGTCAAAAGCTTTAGAAAGTCAAGGAAGACAGCAGATACAAAGTTATTATTGTTTCAGAGCTGGTTTACTTCATTGATGAAAGACAGAAGAGCAGTAGTTGTGCTATGGTGTGGGCGGAAGCCATGTTGAGTGGTGGAAAGAAGATTATGTGAGGTTAAGAACTGTATAACCTGGGAATTAATACATTTCTCTAAGAACATGGATTAGGGAGAGAGTATGACTATTGGCCGGTAGTTGGAAAATTCATATGAGTTTCCACCTTTATGTAGTGGTATGATGTATGAGATTTTCCAAATTTGGGGAACGTAGGCTTCTCTGATTGACTGGTTAATAAGGATTGAAATGGGGTAAGATAAGGAGTCAGCTGATATTTTCAAAAAGTTTGCAGGTATACCATCCGCTGCAAGAGTTGTAGGTTTTAGTTTACAGATGAGTCTCTTAAGTTTGCTAGTTGGAACAGGTGAGAGGGTATGTTGTTTGGGAGTTTAGCTGAGTTACATGGAGAGCTATTTTTAGTAGTAGTGGATAGGTCATTATGTTTGGTGAATTGGGTGGGTAGAGTGGAAATTGAGCTTATGAACTGATGGCTAAGTTGGGAAGCGATATTACTGTTTTCGTTATTGGGGAGGTAGGGGTGGGGGTGGTAGTTTTACCTGGTTTTAGCAACGAGTTTAAGGTGTGCCAAATTTTGGGGGTTTTTTTTTTAGTGTTTGTTTGTAGACCTAGGAAGTAGTTTTGTTTGTCTAGTTTGGTTTGTTTTTTGGCTAAGTTCCTTATAATTTTGTTTATTTAGGTTAGAGTTGTCTTTTTTCCATTGTTTCCAGGTTATGTCCCTAGATTTTAATAAGGCTATTGAATTTCTGCTCGGCCATGAGGCATAGTTTGCTTTGGCTCTAATTTTTCTGATTGGGGCAATTGAATTTTGAACTGTGGTGAATGTTTTGTTGAAATAATCAACTGCCTGGTCTAGGTCTAAGTGGCTCCCAGTTGCAATGTTTTAAAGTGTCATTTAGATCCTGTGGGTTTAAGATTTTGTCATCCCTGACTTGTCTGTAGATTATGGGCTTTGGGATATTGGTACATTTCCTAAGGAGAAAAGTAGGGAGATGGTCACTTAGTCCATCTGGTAGAAGTCCTGTATGGTAGTTCTATTTGGGGCAGTTCACTAATGTCCAGTCAATAATAGACTGTCTTTGGGATTTGTTGTCAATTCTGGTGGGTTCTTGGAATAATTGGGCAAATCCATAAAGATTTATTTGAATGGTGGGGTTAGTGGAGGTACAGGCCAGCCAGTCAGTGTTTAGATCTCCTAGTAAAATTGTTTTGTGTGGAAGGTTATGGCTGAACCACTGAAGAATTTCTTCTATAGTATGCGAGTTATTTCCAGGAGGGATATATCTACATAGAATGTTAATTTGTTTTTTATTTTTCAAAGGTAGAGTAACACCTAAGATTTCAGCATTCTGAAATATGGGTATGGGGGTTTGAAGTGGCTGGAGGTTGTGAATTTTTGAAGAAAATAGCAACTCCACCTCCTTTCCTAGCAGTTCTGTCTAACCTTAGAATATTGTATCTTGCTGGGAGAACTTCATTGTTTGTGATAGAGGGTTTAAGCCAGGTTTCTGAGATAGTAAGTATATCTGGGGAATGGTGGGAAATGAGTGAAAGTAGGTCTGGGAGTTTGAGATACTTCTGGCATTGATATTTATGATCAGTAGGTCTGATTGAGTTCTATTTGATAGGTAGTGGGGCT
This sequence comes from Protopterus annectens, assembly GCF_019279795.1. NCBI lineage: Eukaryota > Metazoa > Chordata > Ceratodontiformes > Protopteridae > Protopterus > Protopterus annectens. The sequence goes on along the minus strand of NC_056747.1, from coordinate 682,381,292 downwards.
GGGTTTGGGTGTATATCTCCTGATATAAGAAGTATTGTGCTGAGAATTATGTGCTTAATAGTGCGTGCTATACTTGTGTAGACTGTGTAAGGTGTTTTTCTATAGTAAGGATTTGGAAGGTGGGTCTTATTAGTATTATATATTATATATTATTATTAGTATTATATATATATATATATATATATATATATATATATATATATTATTATATAGTATTATGTTGTCCTTAAATAATGTTGGGCAGATAGTAAAGTTAGTATGTGTATTAGTAGGTGTGTTAAAGTATGTGTTGTATGGTAGGAGGTCCTGTCTATGGGGTTGAATGTGTGTATGGATGTATTGCAGGTTAAGGAAGAGAGTGATAATAGGAGTAAAGACAGTAAGAGAAATGTATTAGGGTAATAGCAGGAAATAGATGGTGTAGAGACTTAGAAGTGAGAAAAGGTTTAGGGTATGGTTTTAATGAAAGGAGTAAGAATGTTTGGGCAATTACCTAGGGGTGTGGTCAGTAGTTAGTAGTACTAATAGGTGGAGGGAGGTGGACAAATGACAAGGAGCACAAATAAATGTGGATGATGTGGGGGTGGGTGGAAATTGGGGGTAGAGGAGTGGAGTGAGTCCAGCGGTAGCGAGGCCCAACCCGATCGGGGGCTATTACAGAGCCGATCAGTATGTGCTGTTAATGTAAGAACAGACACACAGTTTACCAGGGTAAGGTCTTAAGGTTGTAAGTGTACATTTACAATTATATTTAACGTCTAGGAGTTTAGACTTCACACTAGATTCTAGTACATTTATAAACTATACACTGTATTGTACAATAGCTATAGCTAAATAAAATGCAACATCTTAGCACCAGGCAGTCAACCAGAGGAATATTTAAAACATACCATGGAAGGATTAGCTTACCCTGTAGCTATCCTCAAAAATAAATCAGTATTAAAAGACACATTTTAGAATGCTAGAAAAATGTCATATATATAATCCCACCCATATAAGTGTAAAGTCAGAGTTAAATAATAAACCTAAAGCCATACTGTCACCAATGGCCAAAATACTAGAAAAGTGGTATACATATACATATAAAAACACATTCTTGTTCACTTCATTAAAACAAATTACTTAACCTTGCTGTATTTATGAATGCAAGTAGAGCAAACACACACAAATGATGGAAGATCTATAGCCTCCCTCTTCTTACTTGTCCAAACCATTTAATATTGCTGCCCATCACTTACTCTTATAGGCTAGCTACTTTAGACCTCATCGAAACATCATAACATGGTTCTCAAACTACCTAAGAAAGAGACAACAGGCTGTTTGCTGGCAGAATTCTTTCTCAGCTTATCAAAACATAGTTGTAAGAGTTTTACAGGGATCCATATTGGGTAGGCTTCTATTTAATAGCTTCAATAATGATATGCACAAAGTAGCTACAAATGATTCCATTGTCCTGTATGCAGATGACTGAACCAAATTACTGTCAGCTGAAACCATGCAACAGCTATATCATCGGGTGAATTGCCAACTTTTTTTTTTGCCTTTTTCAGTGTTGCAGCAGTGAAATGTAGTATACGTATGTTCTGAGGGTGTTGAGAAGATGGTGCATAGTTTTAACTGCTTTGCAAAAATACTTATTTATAAGTTTAAGGGTAGGTTTTATGGGATCTTTGCTCTCGATCTGTTGAGATCGACAATTTTTTTTTTTTTTGCTCATTCTACTTCACTTGTAAATTTGATTTTGGATAGATAGTGATGTTTTCCATTACTATTTGCATTATAATGGGCTCTGTTAGCTGTGACTTATTCTGTGTATAAGCCTTGCTATATTGCAAAACTAACATTCCCATATTGGGGAACTGACTTGAATTGTAGATTCATAGGTGATTACTAAGCTAATGGCACAAGAGTCTCTACAAGCCTAGCCAATAATACCCAAAGTATGACAGTATTGTACCTTAATTCCCCAGATATGGGATGGAGTAGTATCAGGGTAGTGGGTCTTTGGGTGTTGGAGCCCTGAGTCATTTTACAGACTGCCTCTGCCCATAAGGGCAGTACCCCAGGAGTGAAATTACAGTTCCCCATCCATTTATCCAAATTCTTTTTGAAGAGAGTGAGGGAAAGGCTTTAATGTGAAGTTGGTCTATCTCACCGTTCATTCTTACTGATGGGTTCGGAGCCGATCCTTTGGCTCCAAGTCGGCCTACTACAAAGCTCGAGGCCAATTCCCTATCCTATGATGCACTTAGTTACCTCAGATCTAGTTCGGCACTGCAACAGATCTAAGGTTCTCACTAGCTTGGGCTAGTAAAACCATTATATTACAAATATTTTACTATATTTCTATTAATATTCTTAGTATTTGAATAGATAATAGTTTTAGGTACTTTTATAAGCTCTTTTAGCTTATTTGTATAGTTCCTTTTCCCTAGTGTGTTTTCTAATATCTTGTTGGCCTTTTTTTCTAGGCCTAGTTAAAGTGTTTTATATTATACTTGGATTGTGCTTTCTTAGTGACCTTTTGTCACAATTTATAGACAATTTAGCTAAGGTTTATTTAGTGTGTGCTTAGTTTAGAATTTAGGTAAGGTTAGTGTGTGTGTAAAATTGCAGCTATCTTTTTTTAGTATAGCCTGCTTAGCACTGATATTGTGTGCTTTTAAATAGAGTTTATCTGTCTAGATAATTACGTGTGTGTGTGTGTGTGTGTGTGTGTGTCTTCAGCCTAATTAATTTTCCAAAGGCTGTTTGACTGTTGGTCACTGTTCAATTTTTCTTAGTCTTTGCTTGACAGTAATCTGTTTAATTTTGGGATTGATACAGTATGGCTAACCAAGATAAGCATCCCAAGTTAGGCTTTAAAAAGTGCCCCAAATACGGCCAAAAAGTCTGTAACTGACAGCCATGTCAATTGTGTGTACTGTTTAAGAGCTTTGCATTTACAGGATAGCTGCTCCATATGCCATTCTTTCTCCTCCAGAGTCTTACAGATGAGAAAGAGGAAGTTAATAGAGGCTTGTTGAAACCCTCTTTCCAAGAAGCTTTGAGTAACCAAGATGGATCCAGTAAGTTCTCAAAGTCTTCTAAGACTTCTGAGACAAAAAATTTCAAAGAAATCTTCGACATCGACTCCACAGACATTGGAGCCGACAGTCTTATCTTTTCAGAGCCTGTCCCCAGTCTTGGAACCGGTATCCAAAATTCCTAAGTCTCCCTTATTACAGTCTGTACCACCTTGCTCCATTCATCTCTGTCCTCTATTAGCCTTTTTGATCTGGATGTGGATCATGTGGTGCAGAAGCTGTTACAGGCACTGGCCTTTGCAAAAATGTTATCGGCTCTGACCCAACTGACTTCGGAGCCGAAGACCCTAATACCAGCTACAACTTTTCCTCCTCCGAACCATACTAGTCCTTTGGAACCGGAGGAGTCAGAGTTGTTGATTGTGGAGCGTTGGAGCCGACACCTGCTCCAGTGTTTTTGGCTCCATTCACTCTGACGTCCCAGTGCCAATCGAGGACTCCAGGAGCCGACACACTCTGGTCGGGTCTGGGGAGGATAGTCGGACCGACTTGTCTGTTCCGACTCTGCCTCTCTGGGCTTCAGCTCGGATGAGCGCGGCTCCTACCTCGGGCTTGGAGCCCACTGTCGTGGTGCTGGTGGTATCGACGGTTTCCTCGGAGCTCTCGGTCCCTTCGCATCAGAGCAGGGGTGCCTTCGAAGCCATGAGGAGAGTTATGTCTCCTAAAACTTCCATAACTTCAGGTCCGGCTTCTTCCTCCCCTTAAGCACCCGTGTCTGCTTCTGCCTCACAGATCCTAGCCAGCCGTAGAGACCCAGAGCCTCAGGAAGCCCCATTGGGTGGCCCATGCTCTTCCGAGACTTCAACAGAAGCTCCCACTGATGAGGTTCCCAGGAATAGAGTTTGTAAGAGGAAACATCTAGAGTCCCTTTGGGAGTCCTTAACATCTGATACTGACTTGGATGAATCAGAAGGGTCCCCATGGTCTCCCTCTGAGGATATCTCTTTTGCAGCAATACTTGAAATCCTTAGGCAGAGGGGTGACTGGCAGTCCACAAACCCTACTGAAGACAAATCTGTTCTCCTGAAACCTTTTAGGTCTCAGCCCTCCACCTCTTGGGTGTCTCCGCCCTTCGATGAGCTTATGCAGCTGGTCTCACGAAGGGTGTGGGAGTCTCCGGACACCATGGAGCCTGTCCCTAGAAGTCCTAATAAGTTCATATCTGCCCCCCAAGATAAATCCTTCTTGATCAAAGGTGTGCCAGTTGATGCCATGGTGGTGGTCCATCCGCCTAACAGAGAGTCCATGATCATGGATAGATATGGGAAGCAGATGTTTAGTTCTGTGACTTTTGCACTCCGTTCGCTTAACTACTTAACCCATTTCATGAGACTACAAAGAGATCTCCTTAAAGAGCTGGGAGATGCTCTTCAGGGTACAGTAGTTACAGACAAAGTTGCCTCCCAGCTTGCTACCCTCAGTTACATAGTTAACTCGTCCATGCACCTCATTTCATATGCAGCTGATGGAGCAAGCAGGGCAGCGGGTACAGGAATTGCTCTTAGGAGGCACTCCTGGATATGCTTGTGTTCCTTTGTGGAACCCTTCAAGTCATCCTTTGTGAATACCCCTTTTGATGGCTCATCCCCTTTCAGGCCCAAAGTTAAGGAAACTTTGACCAAGTGTTAGCAGGAAGGAAAGACTGTGTCTGCCGTCGGAGTCAGTTTTTCCACCCCTACCAGACCCTATCCCAAGGGTCAAAGGGCAGGGAAAATGTGGTTCCGAAATGCCCAAGGAGCCTTTCAGGACACACGTGGTGAATCCCCCTCCAGGGGCAGAGTAGGGGCCAATAATGGAAGACGCTGCCCTCGCAGCAGAGGAGGTCCGCAAAACCAGGGTGACAGAGATCACTTCTTTGGGAAGCCCTATCAGCGCTCCTGAAAGGAGGCCCGACTGTCCTGCTTTGGAGGCAGTCGGGGATCGCTTATCTTTGTACCCAGATGCCTGGCTCAAAATAACAAATCAAAAAACCCAAAGCGGACCAGCACATACAGGATCATAAAATAATATTTATTACTCCATAATTGTACAAACAAATCAGCAGTGGTAAAAACCTCTGCTGAAACAGCAAACCGGTTTCGGCTAATGTTAGCCTTTCTCAATGCCAAGTATAAATTAAAGTAAATGAAAAATTCCACCATATTGAAACATATATATATAGTCCCTCTCTTAAAGAGATATAACCCAAATGTAAATTGAATATATGTGTTTACAATACACAACACATATTATGAAAACCAATACCAATATTAAACAAAAATATGTATTATTAATATATTGGTTAAGTTTAACAAAAATTTTTTATCCCATTTTCATCTTTTGTAACATGTAAATAACCATGCAATATGCAATATTGTAATATTTATTATGGGTGGCATTATTTAACTTTAACAAATAATACATGCCAGCCATATATGTATTTGTAGTTGTAATATACTTAGAATGGCAGGTTATTCACATGGTATTACATTTGTTACATAACATAACATTGTCCAGATTAAAAATTTTTTATATCTGCAATATGTTCTTGCAGGATATATATATATTTTTGTTTAATATTGGGATTGGTTTTCATAATATGTGTTGTGTATTGTAAACACATATATTCAATTTACATTTGGGTTCTATCTCTTTAAGAGAGGGACTATATATATGTTTCAATATGGTGGAATTTTTCATTTACTTTAATTTATACTTGGCATTGAGAAAGGCTAACATTAGCCGAAACCGGTTTGCTGTTTCAGCAGAGGTTTTTACCACTGCTGATTTGTTTGTACAATTATGGAGTAATAAATATTATTTTATGATCCTGTATGTGCTGGTCCGCTTTGGGTTTTTTGGTTTTGTTTTTTCGGACCGTGCACGCTAGTCCCACGTGCGTGATACCTTGGTTGGTTTGGTTGCAGTCAAAATAACAAATGACAACTGGGTACAAAGTATTTCCAGAGGATACTTCATTCCATTCGCCACACCCCCTCCACCAAGAAAAATCGTGGAAGTTCCACCCAGTTACAGGGAACAAGTACCAGTAGAGGTCCAAACGTCGCTAAGAAAAAGAGTCATCCAACCAGTCTCAGCAGACCAGACATGATCCAGAACTTACTCAAGATTCTTTTTATTTCCAAAAAAGACAGGGGACTGGAGACCTATACTGGATCTTAGCAGGCTAAACAAATCTGTAAAGAAAGAGAAGTTTCAGATGGTCGCGCTTCAGTCGATACTTCCCTTCTTAGGGAAAGACAATTGGATGTGCTCGATAGATCACCAGGACGCATGCTACTACATAAAAATGGCCATGCCATCCAGGAATCATTTGCGCTTCTGGCTGGGAGCCAATCATTACCAGTTCCGATCCCTGCCCTTTGGTCTCACTACAGCCCCTAGAGTGTTCACCAAATTCATGGCAGTGGTCACGGCTCACCTGAGATGTTTAGGATTTCAGGTGTTTTCGTACTTAGACGATTGGCTCCTCACCGCCACCACCAGGCATCAACTCATTCAAGCCAGATAATCCACTCTGTCACTCTGCAGCCAGCTGGGCATTACAATAAACTCAGAAAAATCTGCCTTGTCACCATCGCAGCATATCATCTTTATCAGAGCAGAACTGGACACCACCACCATGCTAAGACCTCCAGTAGAAAGAGTCTTACTACTCTGTCAGCAGGTCCACATTCTGATATCCAAAAGCAAGGCTCCAGCATCAGAAGTTCTAAAATTGTTTGGTATGATGGCAGCAGCAATTCTGGCCATACCGCTGGGTCATATGCACATGCGGATACTGCAGTGGCTGTTGTTCACTCAGTGATCTTATCAAGAACTTCCCATGTCTCACCTGATAATGATCACAAATGCCTGCAAAAAAGATCTTCAGTGGTGTTTACCTCGCTTCTTGTCACGATAGGACATACCAGCAGCCACAGTGACCACGGTAGCTTCCCTGATAAGGTGGAGTGGGGGTATTTTCAGGGAAGAACAACCCAAGTCACATGGACCGATCAAGAGACACACCTGCATATCAATGTCTTAGAGATGAGAGCAGTACTTTTGGCGCTGCAGTACTTCCAGGACTCTCTTCCTCTGGGTACGATTGAGATTCAGACAGACAACATGTCAGTGGTCTAGTACTTGAACAAACAAGGAGGAACCAGGTCATACCCCCTTTGTACGAGGCCCTAAGAGTATGGCAGTGGGCGATATCCACCCAGCGCTTTCTGCTAGCAATGCACATCCCCGGGGAAATCCAACGTGATAGCAGACAAAGCTGAACAGAGCAATTTTGTTGCCTCACGAGTGGTCCCTCAAGAAAGAAATAACGGACAGGATATTCTGCAGGTGGGGCCAGCCTTGCTGTGACCTTTTTGCCAGTTACATGAACACGAAATGCAGAAGCTACTTTGCCCTGATTCCCCCTCCGGGAGAAGCCCCAAGGGACGCACTTGTTCACAATTGGCCTCCGGGTCTCCTCTATGCTTTTCCACCAATCCTGATGATAGCCAAGGTTCTACAGAAAGTAAAATCTTTGGGAAGGACTAGCATTCTTACAGCCCTTCATTGGCCTCCTCAGATTTGGTTGCACTTCCTTCGACTTCATCTTTTGGAGGACCCTTCGATTCTGGACCCAGTTCCGGACCTTCTGACGCACTCGGGGGAACTTCATCCCCCTCTGCAGTCCCTGAAGCTGACAGCTTGGCTGCTCCAATTCCCATCATAGCCAGGTTCTATAACCTTTCCAATAAGACCAAACAAATTCTCTTATCCTCCCATAAATCCTCTATGAGGAAACTATACCTTAGCAAATGGAAAACATTTTCTATATGGGCCTCTAATAACAATATTGATACTTACCAAGCCCTTATGGTCTCTACTAGAGTTATTGACCATGATCCTCAATAAAGGAGCTGCAGCAGCCACAGTCCGTGTTTAGCATGCTGCCGTTTCTAACTTTCATCTTGGATTCGAAGGTTTGAATATTGTGTCACACAAATTATCCAAAGCTTTTCTCAAAGGGACTTTTCATCTCAGACCACCTGTGAAATTTCCCTATTCCCCATGGAATCTAAATTTTATGCTTTCCAGCATCATTCTTCCTCCATTTGAACCAGCTTCCTCATGTGATCTCAAATTTTTGTCATGGAAGACTATCTTTTTAGTGGCTATTACTTCTGCCCGCAGAGTGTCACAGCTTCAGGCTTTATCCATTAAACCTCCTTACTTGATTTTCCATGCTAACAGTCTCTCACTTAGAACAAATCCCTCCTTTTTGGCTAAGGTTTGCACTGAAACTAATCTTAACCAAATTATTGATTTGCCAGTTTTCTTCCCCAGTCACTCCAGCAATCTAGAATGCATGCTGCATAAACTTGATGTTCACAGACAGCTCGGATTTTATTTGGATAGAACAAAAGATTTCAGGAAATCGGATCAGCTTTTTGTTTCCTTTTCAGACTCCAGGAAAAGTATGCCAGTGGCTAAAACAACTCTGTCTAAATGGTTATCCGATTGTATCACCTTTGTTTATTTAGCTATCAAAATATGCCCTTACAGCATAAAATTAAAGCTCACTCAACCAGAGCAGTTTCTACATCTTCTACTATTTCTGCCAGACTTCCCATTGATAACATTTGTGCAGCAGCCACTTGATCAAAACCTCATACCTTTATCACTCATTACAAAGTTGAGAGGGCCTCCTTTGGTTTCACGGTCCTGAAAAATATACTCCCATGAGCCACCCGAGATAGATGGTGCTTGGAACGCTACCCATCAGTAAGAAATGAACGGCGAGATAGAACAACTTCACATAAAGAAGCTATGTACTTACCATAACGTTCCATGTGAGTTGTTCATCTCGCCTTCATTCTTACGACCCTCCCTCCTAGCCCCTCCTGGGCTTTTAGAACGAGATGCTGGATCCATCCTCGTTGCTCAACCCTTCTATACCTTCTCTTGGGAGTGATCGAATGACATATGGTATTGTTATATGCAGCAAACAAGATCTGAGGTAACTAAATGCATCATAGGATAAGGACTTGATCTCGAGGTATTTGAAGACCTCAAGCTTTGTAGTAGGCTGACTCGGAGCCGAGGGATCAGCTTGAAGCCATCAGTAAGAATGAAGGCGAGATGAACAACTCACATGGAATGTTATGGTAAGCACATAACTTCTTTCTTTACGAAGATGAGAAGTTTATTCCATAGATTTGTGTGCCACAGGCTGCCTTGTTCATCTTTCCAGCAGGTTCACAAATAAGGTTCAGGTCCATGGAATGTATAACCCTTGGGTATGTTGCATTTTCATCAGGGGAGGATCAGAGAATACCTTGTAGGTCAGGCATAAGTCACCTCTTAGTAAATGATATGAGACTAACTAAAGGGATAGGGCTTTTAATTGGTTTGCATAAGACGTGTCTTACGCTTTGTATTTTTAGTGAGAAACCACTGAGGCCTCTCCAGTTGGAGTAAGTGCCTGCTTAGATACATGCAAAATGTATGAATTATACTCTATTATGGGGCTGATGAGGGCCAAGTACAATGGCACTATGACTACTTTGACCTTGATGCCATGCCTTGACTTATAAGTTGAGCCACACAGAAGGATTTCCTCACTACCATAGCTACTTGGTGGTCAAAGTTTAGGCTGTCTGTATCTGTATTCTTAGGTCCCTCACCACTGGGTCTACTTTTAGGGGTGTGCTATCAATATTATTATAATTTGCAAAGGATATCTGATTTACTGAATGGTATGATTACGCATTTTTTAGCATTTAGCCTCAGACTGTGTCTTTGACACCAGTCGTTTGTCATCTTTAGGCCTGTTTTTAGGATGTCAGCTTCATTTGGGGATTCAGTGACTGCTGTCAGGTTACAGTCATCTGCAAACTTGGCGAGCCAGTGGCCCCCAACATTGGCATTCACTTCAGAGAAGTATATACCAAACAGGAGGGGTCCCAACACTGAGCCCTGTGGGACATCACTAGTAAGAGATTTCTTATCGGAGGTGGATTCACCTAACTGGACAACATGCGCCAGTTGGCTATCCATCTGACACTGTGTGCAACCTGCATAGCTGTATTACAACAGTGTAGCCAAAAAGGATCCTTAGACCAACCCACTTAACCTGTTTTTCTTTGTTAAATATATAGGGAGATACTGTGTGTGTGTGTGAGATTGAGAAGAAATGAGCTCATGGTACTCCTTTGCTATCTTAGGTAACAGTTCCTGCTCCCCATCCCCAGTTTACAATAATTATTTCCCCACAGCTCACAATGACAGTAGTATAATGCAGCTCTGGTACTTTTAAAGTCACAGTCAAGAGAATGTGAATAGGAGGGTCGCTTGTTTCTTTAGTTGGCTATCAGCAGTATTGTCATTTGGATTTCAGTGTGATAGCTCCAAGTCTGTTCAGAAACCTGCTATACGTAATCATTGATATTGTTATGGTTAACTCAAACGGTTATCTTGGGTTGTATGAAATTTTAAATTCCCAATTAAAAAAAAAACACTGATCTTAAAGACACTTGGGTAATATGTAATAATTTTTAATATATTGTCAGTCTGTTGATCAGTTAGTTAATAATTGTTTGATTCACTCTAGGTACACATTAAATAATCATTGTTGAAGAACAAAGGATGACAAGCATTTATACTTCATTTTAAATTTTTTGCCAATTCCTAACTTTTCCCTTATCTGTGTTAGTATTTCCTTGCATTGTCTTCCATCCTCTGTTATATTCACTGCTGTAGGGTACAGGTTTCTGATGATCCCAAATCATCGTACCTTACATATTTATGCCTGTTTATACTGCTTGGGGCTGAGCTGTCTCATTATCCATTGTTACATTTAGATGTAATTTGAAAGCATCTGAACTAAAGACAAGTCACAAATTCACAGATTATAATCTTACTTGCCAGATCAGTTTGTGTGTGAAGGGAACCATTGCTGTTTTAGTTTTTCATATATTTCTTCTGTAGTTCCATAGCCTTAGACTAGCCATGTGAGTTGACATTTGCTTTTTCCAGTACCTTCTGTACCAGGCAGCCCCCAAACAGATGATTTTCCTCCTCCGAGAGAAGATGATTTAGGAGTACTTAGTAATACAGGCACTTCATATATTATGATGCATAGCAACCCAGAGCTACTGTAAGGTACAGACAGATTGAGCTATCCTGCAGGTGACCTATTTTTTTATTTGCTTTTTACTTGCACTTAAGTGGAGATTTGTGTACATGTATATGCGACAAAACCAAGTTAACTTCCCAGATATGGCCTTACTGCCCTCCAGTAGTATAATGGAAAGTAGTTCCAAGGTCAAGAAAGCTTACCCTCTTTGCACAGGAGGTGGGGGACAGCAGTTACTAAATAAGCTGATTGTCTCTCTCATGATGTACCTTGGCAATTCGTGTTTGTTCCTAAACTTGCACTGCTGGCAAGGAGTTAAGTGCAGTATACATTGTCCTACTCCTTGGCACCACTGGGCCATTTAAGTGATCCATTTTCATTTTCTTGCACTGATGATCCATTATGCGTCTCATCTTTTCTCTTCAAAATGATGTCTGAATACAAAGCTGTTAATGTGACGCTGTTAGGTTATGTAAAATACAAGTTTTAAACCCATTTTTGTATGGTCAGCTTCTGTTTTGATGGTCCAGTTCAGGTATGCCCTTTATTTTGTCAATAATATGATGAACTCTCTATATTTATATTCTATTTTACATTACTGGTATATCAGAAAAATTGATTTATGTTGGACAGTTTGCCTCTCCTCCCAGTTAGAAACAGTACTTTAAGCTACCTGTGCTAATATTTATTTCCTTCTACTGTGCACTGCATGCCATTTTCCCGACTGGTATATGGCACATCTTTACCCACAGCTGTGTCATTGACATGCAGTGCATATCTCCACAGTTTTGTGATGAATGACATTTTGTGATCACATCTGTACTTATGATATGTGACACAGATTTATAACCAGGGCCGCATGACTTGTGTAACTGTGTAAATGGTGTGCCATGCACATTTGTACCCAAAATTATGTATTCGTATTCACTGTGTTAGTGGTGTGTATTTATTTGGTATAGATCTGTAACTGTGACTGTTAAGCTACATACCCTGAAACCATAGTTGTATTAATTGTGTTATCTTGCAACCTAACTGTTTAAAAGGCAAGGTGTGTGTACCTGCAAACATAGTTTTATGAGGGCATGCACGACCCTGCATTGTACTTCATGAAGGCTATCACCTATATGGCTTGGCAGGGACCAAGCGCACATCCCGAATATTGCTGCCAGCAAGATACCTTTCCTCTGATAGTTGTCTACAGTGCAGCAACTTGGACCACACCCTCCCTGAAGATGGTTAAGTCAGCATTGTCCACTCAGTTCCATCCTCCCCTGCCTGGCTCCATCAGCACATGAGCCACTAATCAAACTCCATTCATCTGGGTCATAGTCCATTCTTTACCTCTGTCCTCTGTGGAGCCAGGCCACATGTCTTCCTCTAATTGTATGAGCAATGTGCGTTTCAGATCTTCACAATTTACTTGACCTTTTGTAATGAATGACAGCCCATGCTTTCCTCCTTCTGTGCAGAACTTATTGTAGCTCAAACAAAGTGATATACCATATAGGTAGTGGGAGGACTGCCTCAGTGATGCCATGCAGGTGTTTAGAACATAACCTTTCATATTCCTTTTTTTCAAATTTATTGCATGTCTTTGTGATGTGCAGTCTTATTTACTTATTTTTTTCTGCTACTGTATTTACTTAGCGGAACTTACAGTTTAGTATTGTGCTTTGCTGATCCAAAACGTTAAAATTTTAAACGGAATGAGATGCAAGACTAAATCCAACTTGGAAAGTTACCAAAAAAAAAAAAAAAAAAGGCAAACATGTCAATTTTGCATATTAGTTCTTTAAAATATTCATCATAGTTTCTGACCATATTTCAAAAACATTGTTAAGCAGAACAAAGCTATAGTCACATAATCCATGGCATGTGGTTATAGAGTGTATTTTTGAACTGATGTAAACAGTTTCACTAAACATATACTGCAAGCTTGTAATGGAGTCCTATTTAATACAGAACTGCCGTGGGGTTGCAGATTTATTCTTTGTAATGGCTTCGATACTGCAACAAAACATCAAAATCCTGAGGTGAATGTCCCAGACATAATCAACAGCGATAAAATGATGATATAACTTGGTTATATCAGGCGTTGTTCAGCTTCTTTTTAAAGCTGTGCAAGCACATTGCTGTAAAATGATAATGTGTGTCTTTTTTTATAATAGCAGTCTTGCTTGTAATGGCAGTGTGTTTCACGGTGTTCATTTCTCTTGCTGTGTGTTTGCAAGCTTCAGACATCATATGGGAATTCTGAAAATACAGAATTCCACTTTCTGTACTCAGTCCAGTGTTTTGTACAAGAGGTACATTAAGTAAATGTTTGAAAAAGTATTAAATGAAATTGTTTCTCACTGAATAACTTGAGGCTAAGCGAAGGTCATATGTACCGGAAAAGTATTGACTGTTTTACAGTATACATTTTTTATTTGTGTTTAGCAGTATAACTGGTATGTGTTTTTTTTTTTTTTTTGTATAGAGCAATTTGGACATTATCTTGCCATAGTAAAAGTTTATTATTCTGGGAAACACTTGCCTATATTCCCTTACTACACATCTCTTGACTGTCCAGACATTTGCAGGATATTCATATTTTTGATCCTCCTAAAAGTTGTTTTTCTGGCAAATCATTGCAAACTGAAGTCACTAAATAATTAGACAATGCATCCTAATGTAATTCTAACAACTTTATACATTTATAAACAAAGTGTTTAAAATCTGCCCCTGATTTTGGCCCACTAGTCTCTCCATAATTTTTCGCTTTGTCCAGAATTTTTGCTGTTACGAGGTTAGGTGGTATGCCTTACCGTAATTTTGTCCCAGCTTTCTTGCATCATACTCAAAGCTGAAAACTTCACAGTCCAAAATAAAAACTAACCATACTATATTTATGTATACTGAATGTTTCTGTTGAAGAAATCCTGCTTTTAAACATACTGACCGTGGTGGCTTTAAATTTAAAGGTGGTGTACTTACTACCAGGTCTATATGCAAAAAATATTGCTTGACGGGGGGGGGGGCATTATTGAGGAAGGTTTTTTTTTTTTTTTTGTATTTTTGAAGTAAAACAGTTCCTCCACCTGTCATTTCAGACTTGTTATAGTATATGTAACTGATGTTGAGGAAGTATTTTTTTTTTTTTTGTATTTTTGAAGTAAAACGGTTCCTCCACCTATCATTTCAGACTTGTTATAGTATATGTAACTGATGTTGGAGGAAGTATTTTACAATAAATATTTACACAACTTCTATTTTAAATACACACGCAGACACGTGTCAGGAATTGCTGCTACTTTCTTCTTTGAGTATACTTTAGATGTCCCATTGTGAACAAATGAACAGAGAATATTAACAGTGTAAGGCACTGCAGCTCCCACCCATGCTTCCAAGTGTCTAATTTTGGTTGCCCCCCAAAAGGTATCTTCTGGTAAAACACACTGAAGTTTACGGCTTTAAACTAATTTTATTTGTTTTATGTGCACTTTATTGACTGGGTTAATCCCACTAGGCCAATGGCCTGTTTTCATGGGGGAGACCCAAGGTGGTATTCCTGTTAACTTGGGGGAAATATGGCCATGTATCTACTCTTTTCAGTAAGTGCCATGGGATGTTCTACATTCACCTGAGCTAATACCCAACTCAGGCAGATGGGGCCTTGGTTTATTTATTGTTGTTTATTTTATTTACGTTTGCTAACCGGGTAGTGTCCAGCTGGGCAAATAGCCCATTTTCAGCAGAGACAGTGGGAGAAAAGCTCCAGAACAGTAACCGTTAAGAGTCCAAGTAGTCATGAACACAAATATTAGCAAAAAATGCAATTAAAGTTACAAAGAGGCAATTAGTCATGAAAAACACATAATGATATTATAATACAGAGCTAGACATAATCTGTCAGAGAATAAACATGGGATTATAAACACTAGCTGCTTAAAGGTGCTGAAGAGAGGTACGTGAGAAAGGGAGTTGGAAGTAATAGGAGAAATAAACTAGCCAGGAGCAATGCAGGGTTAGAGCCAGTTGATATTGAGGTAATCTTTTAGGCTTTTCTTAAATGAGGACATGTTTTTATTGTTTTGAATGTGCTGAGGAAGAGCATTCCAGTCCTAAGCTATTTTATACTAATAGAGGAAGTCGCCATGATACTTGTGAGATGGAGTAACTTTAACTTTTCATTCAAAAGACAAGGCATTCAGGAGTGCAGCACCTCTCTTGTATAGCACTGCAGTGTTTTTATTGTTCTGGAACCCCCCCCCAATAATTTAGCTTAGGAATTCTTGTGCAAAAAGTTGAGCAGTGTCCATTTCTCTTTCAACATCGTTGGCTTTATCATGAATTGTTGAGCATTGTCTGTCTTCCTTCCTCTTTGTGTCTGCCTTGCGTGCACGCACACAGATGCATTCATTGGTTCATAGATGAGTACAAGGTTAGCTGCTGTTGTGGACAATTTTAAGCCTAACCAATGTCCTTTTTGGTGCTTGAATTAACTTATCCCATTTGATGTTAGATTGGTCTTACCCATTCCATAGTTGATAATTACATATTACCCTTAGTGAATAACTGGGATCATACCACAGATAATTTGTGGGGACCCATACATGGGATGAAGTATGTAGGAGCTGCATATGTCTTTTAATAATATGGGTCAGCCCTGAGGAAAATATTCTGTTTAATATCCATAGATCAAAGTTGACTTTAATATGGACAGGGATGAACTGTAGTTGGATGAGGAGTCTATTCCACAGCAGCGGTATCCTGTGTGAGATGTACCTGTCCCTCCAAACCATTCTGTTGATGTTTTAGAAGAGGTTTAGATTCATAGAGTATTTCTAATGCCATGTGACATACTGATTTGAAGTAAATCCAGTGGTATTGTATGCCAGACAGAGGTCACCTCTTAGTAGTCTGTAGGATGTCGAGTATAATGTCAGGGCTTTGAGTCGGTTCATGTAGGACATGTTGTTTAGAACTTGTAGTAAGGTATCTCAGTGGGGATTCTACTTATGCATGTGCCTGGGCAGATTCTTGCCAAAAGGGGTATTCTATTCAATGGACTAATGAGGGCTGAGTAAAGGGGGACAATGACATCCCTAGATCTAGACACAGTCCCTTTTGTTTATAAGCTGTGCAGTATAGAAGGACTTACTATAATGGACACGTTAATTGAAAGTTAGGTCACTGTCCACACAAGTTCCCAAATTTCAAACTAGGTCAACTCTTATGAATATATTGCCAATGTGGTAATTTCTTGGGGGGGGCAGAGGGCTTCCAAAGGATATGGTAATGCATTTTTTCGGTGTTTAGTTTCAGTCCATGCCTTTTGGCACCAATTATTTATTTGGGACAAACCTTCTTTCACACACAGTTTCCCTTTTTCACATGGAAGGTGGTGTATACTGATTCTGCAAAAAACTTGTATCCCTCCCACCACTAACCTGACTTCATAGCTAGAGGCACCAAGGTTAGTTCACACTGTTACTAATTAATTTTCTTCAACAGGAAAGAAGTACTCAAGACTATCATACTGCAGAAGGGAGATTTTTTTTTATAGTGTCTTATCTCCCATACAGTCTGTAGCCATACACATGTAGGAATCCGGACATAGGCCAGGCACTCATGCAGTTTTTTTCCCAACAAAATGACTTGCCCATATTTCTTTGCCTTGACCTATGATGCTTTTGCCAGGCCTTCCCATCCTTTACTGGGTAGTGCTTTATGATGTACTGCTCAACTCTCCCCTGCCCAGCTTCCCTTAAGAATTCAAACCTTTACTATTTTTTCTTACTTGTCTGTACCTATGGCACATGGACTGTTGTTCAGGCTTGGGTCTCAGATAGGTTCCCTGCCCCTATTCCACTAAGCAGGTCTAAAGTATATCTTTGCACATGCACAAAACTTGCTTTGATTTTCCTTTTTTTCCCCCGTTTCTGTTTGTAAAAGTTTTGACCCTTTTATTTACGTTATCTTAAATGCATTTATTGATAAATAAGATGTGTCTGAATCATGCAGCTACTTTACTGAATCTAATCAAAGAGTTTACAAATAGCCAGGTTATAGACAGGCTACTAAATAGCCAATTTGAGGGTAGCAGTGGGAAGGAGTTAATATGGAAAGTTTTGAACAACTAGAAACTGATATCCTGTGATGAAACAAGACCCTTGCCACAAGTTGTGTTGTACAGGGGGAAAGGAAAGTAAGGAATTTGTAGCTTCAGGAGACAGATTACAGGGTTATATTGCCTTTCATTTGCTTAAAAGCAGAAAGATGCAATAAGACTGTCTAGTGTGCCATTTTAAGTGCCTTCACATCCCACCTCCACACTGTCCCTAACTTCCTCCATACTATTTTTTCACTTGTTCCATGGCCTTATGAAGCCTGTTTGAATTCCTTCTGCACTGCCCATTACAGGGGTTCTCAACCCTATCTGTGAAAAAGTATTTTCAGAGATCTAGAAAGTAGTTAAGCCTTACAATTTGCCACTTATGATGCCTTCCATCTCCATACTTCCTGTTCATCATAAGATCTGTTTGTTTATTGTGTTTTGTTTACTGGGAAAGTCCGACTGGGCACCGGTGCCCTTTTTCAGCAAAGGCCCAGGGAGAAGAGCTCCATGGTATCATTGTGTTCAATGTCTTCTCTATGTACTGCACTTATAATGTCATCTCTATGAATTGCCAGAGATAATGCACTTATAAGTACTTTCATCTATTGATAATGTTCTTTTTCTGCTCGATATTGCTGTCCAGAAAATTTTCAGTATGTATAGGTTCACACTATGAAATGATGCTGAATTTTTTCTTAGTTAATATGTCATTCTTCTGTATCAGACTTTACAATAGCTTTATTTAACTGTAACCAGATTGTGTCAATGAGGAACTTTTCTCCCCTGGCCTCTGCTGAAAATGGGATATTATCCCAGTTGTTTTTTTCCCAGTACACAAATGTCAGGTAAGTACAATTAGGCAGCTTTCAAATGACAAACTTTAAAGTAAATTAATATGAGTAATTTTCAGCTGTAGTGTTTCAGTTCAGCACTTAGATTCTATTATTGGGAAGTAACAGCACTCTATCTACTGTATTCACACATTAATGGCAACTTTGTTTAACAAAGTATTAAAGGTGTATCCCTTTACACTATAGATTTCTTGGTGTGGCTTGCAAGTGGAAGTATTATGTATTATGTGTTCTATAATATTTCTTTATATTTTAATTATATAGTACACTAGTCATACTACAAAGCACTTTACTCATAACCAGTATTATTTATGAAGCTCCTTGACTTTCTCTTCCTTAGCCAGTATTTTCTCTTTTGTAATGTCTAAAATGAAATCCAATTTTTTTTTCTACAGTTACATTTTGCTGTTGTGTATGATGACCTTCAAGACCCCCCCCCCCAGTTGGAGTTTGCAGTCCAGTACAGTAGGGTGGTTGAGAGTTATCCAGAAGTAACCAAGTAACAGTTGCAATCCGAGTGGTAACAGTTCATTCAAAAAGGAAGCACCGTACCCCTTCAGTGAACTCCGCAAAGAGAAAATGCAGGAATAACTCAGTAGTTGAATAACAAAAACAAAATATGTAACTCTTACAGAATGGACTGAGGGTGGAAAATGTCCATATGTGCTGTCATACCGAAAACTAGTAGGGCTGCATGTGCCCTCCCTTTTTATGGCCTAACCCCCACCCCACCTTGGTGGGGAGGGTGAGCTATCCTCGTCATCTTGAGGACCCATAACACCTTCCGCCTGTGAATGCTTGCTCCTGTACACTTGCTAATGAAGTCTAGCAGCAGGCAGTGGTTGGTGAGCTAAAAGTCTGCCGTAGAGCATGCACCATGCTACTGCCCCTCTTGTGAGAGATTGTGGCTATATGTTTCCTGCTCCCACCACTGGGATGGGCAGACACATCCTCCCAAGCCAGCTCCATCAATCACGTAAGCTGCTAAGGTCACCTGGGCAGTAGTCAGGTCTTTATCTCTGTGTGCTACTGGAACTAAATAAGAGACCCAAGTTTTGAATGTTATCAAGCTTCTAACAGAGTTGAATTAGATAAATGAGAATTCTGTAAATTGTTAACACAATTTTTTTCCAAACATTGCTTTCTTTCCTTGTAACATCAGAAGGGAATGCCCTGATATTGGCAACTGCTTGCCTTATTTTCTGAACTGTGTCTCCCATCTCTTCCTTTATTCCTTCAATTTCCGTCAACAAACTCACAAGAAGGGATCCTAAAATCTGACACTGTCTTGTTTATCCTCCCCACTACAACTGCATGCAGGAATTAATGACCCTTTGCTACTTTCATCAGAAGTAAAACAAAAGCGCTAACCCCAGGCTCATTCTTGAGAAGTAATAATGTCCAGGATGTTGCTGTAATCAACAAGTTCATTACAGTTTTCTCATGGTAGATGCACTGGATAGCATATACAGCAACTCAGCGCAACAAAAGGTGCAGCTGAACAAAGGTCCAAAATTAAAATTGAAAAGGTTCTCACCAAAAACAGCAATCATTCCAATCGGGGGGGGGGGGGGGGTCCATACACACTGCCCAGTCAGACACAGTCAGCCATCACTGTCCCTTTGCTGCTTCTCTCATCAAGAACAAAGCAGTAGCACTAATTCTAAATGGGCTTCTAAGAAGCGGTTATCAGGCTTTCCAGTGATTGGTAATATCTAGGAAAAAATGATGTCCTTCTGCTCTTTCTTGCGTCACAAGTTTAACACAAGCATTAATCCCAAACTGATATACAAGAAGGAGTTTGTAAGCTCTCCCAGATGTGTGACATCCCCTGTCTGGGCCAGTAATCAAGGAGCCTAAATCCTCACCACTGACGCTAGTGAGGGGACGTTCACTTGGAACAAAAATGGATACCCTCAGTATTTCCAGATGCAGCTGTCTGCATCAAGCATCATTTCCATTAAGAGAACACAGGGAACACACTCAGTCTGGGCTTTGGATTTCTCCCTCTCTCTGTCTCTTTCTCTGTAGAGCCCCAGTGAGACTCCCCACTGGCAAAGCTGTAGAGTTGAGTCCTCAGCTGGGTGTCCAAGCAAAGTCCTCCATCACCCTCTCTCTGAAACCAGTGCTTTGTGTCCCTGCTCCAAGCAGCTGACACACACACACACAGACACACACACACACACACACACACACACAGACACAGACACTCTTGGAGATTAGATATGCACCCACACGCGCACATGCACACAAACACCTGGGAAAGGCTGGCACAGATTTACTAGCTACGCCCCCTTCTGCCCAGAATATAAAATAATTACACTGCCACCAGACACTCCAAAGCCAGCTGCTGTAAGGCTCTTCCAAGGGTACCCAATTATATTGAGTGAAATTAATATTAATACCAGTGATAGTGTGTGGCCAATGCAGTTAGGCTTTCAAGAGTGGCCACAGACACCAGATAGATGAAAGTACTCTCAAAGGTTAAAATATTCTGTAAAAGACCAGCCACAATGAAAAGTTTAAATATATTTAATAATAAAAGAATATGAAAATATGAAATATCTATTTACAATAAATACCTGAGTTTGTCACAGAAAATTTTAAAATAACGTAGATGAATAGATTCACACAGTTAGAAACGCAATACTTAACTGATCTCTCTATTTCCTGACTGATCTAAAGAATTACTATTCCCTGGTGACTTACTAGATCAAGACAAGATGGACTAGATGAGGGGTCCTTTGTCAGGTTCCACAGAGTGCTGTTCTGAGACTTCAGTCTCACATATTATTAAAATACTATTTTAGTGATGCATTACAGAATGAAATCACATACCATCTGATCATCTGACTTCGTTTCCCACACTACTGCATCACTAGAAGCCGCCAGAATTTAGCACATATGTTGTACAGTACATATCTCAAGCTTTGGTAAAGTTTATTGCAGCATCTGTAAGATGTAAAACAATTTTAACACTTCTACTTTTCCTACAGAGACTAACAAATCATGCTTCTTACAGAATAACAAAAAAATGAGCGTAAAAGGTGGAAACAACAACCATGGAAATGGAAACCACCTTCATGAAAGTGCAGCACTGAACAAATAATCCAAATACGAAATGTCTAAAAGAGTTTTATTCACAATCCACAAAATATATGGTAAGCGCTTTCATCCGTCAAAATTACAGGACTTTATCAGAACCAAAGTGTTTGCCACTGAACGTCATTATATAATCAAGTCAATCATTCATTAACCAATAAAAACAATAGGAACATGATTAAGACTTCTTTTAAAAACACACAACACTAAAACTTATATTGTGTATTAATACTTATTTGAACATAAATCATAATATTAATGCTTTTTCTTTTAAAATGGAAACTATTGAAAGGTAATCATTCATCCCTGGTGGATGATTGGTATTGAGTCTGAGTTGCCATATAAATTCTCTTTTGCAAATGGTGTTAGACCAGTCTCCACGCTAACATCCTTAGTCACTAGCTCTAAAATACCAAACTTAAAATTACTAGGTCCAGTACCCAACTGTGTATGCTTATAAAGGGCATTGTTCAGATCCTTGAAATTTAAGGTGTAAAGATGTTCATAAATGCGTTTATGTAGGCTTCTCTCAGTCTTCCCTGTGTAATAACCATTACATCCTTGGCATACACTCACATACACCAAATCCTTGCTACCACAGTTACCTCCCCAAAGGTCTACCTCTCTGAGTTCACCAATAAGTAATGTTTTTTTGATTCAAAACATATGTACAATATTTACAAGCCCCACACTTTGTTGCCCCCTTACTATCTGTTCTTGTAGGTAGGGGATGCTCCAATAAATATTTCATATTGTGGTTTAACTTGTAAGTAAATAATGGTGTCTTACCCAACATTTTAAAAACCTCGCTGTTACCTTCCAAGATGACCCAATTCTTAGTTATTATTTTACGAACTTCTGTCCAAAAGAACCAAAAATGTTACCATGGAATGGGAAAAGTTGATAGACTGAATTTCCTTAGTTGTTCCCATTTTAAAAGAAAAAACATTAATATTATGATTTATGTTTTAATAAGTATTAATACACAATGTAAGTGTTTTTAAAAGAAGTCTTAATCATGTTTTTAGTGTTTTTATTGGTTAATGAATGATTGACTTGATTATATAATGACGTTCAGTGGCAAGCACTTTGGTTCTGATAAAGTCCTGTAATTTTGACGGACGAAAGCACTTACCATATATTTTGTGGACTGTGAATAAAACTCTCTTGGACATTTCGTATTTGGATTATTTGTTCAGTGCTACAATTTCGCAAAGATGCTTCTTAACAGACATTGTGTCTCTGGCTTTTTTTCAGAACTGTGAGATAACATCTTTATGGCCCAGGCCCAGTAATTTAATTTCAGAACATTTTTCAAAGTCAGGTGGATTGAGATTAACCTCTTTTCTTCCAATATCCTCTGTTAAAAACCTATATATTTAATCAGTTACAATACAGTCAGGACCCACTGTTTGTACATTTTTAAACACAAGCAGCTTTACAAATACATTTTTCAACACAAACATCTGTACAAATCAGTTTGATAAGTAAATGACATATAATTCTTTACAAAATTCCAGCTAGCTATGCTGGCATATGTTATACATCTACTACCCAAACTTCTCCTGGCATAGCTGGCGGTACCTCACATTGTCACAAGAAGATACAGATTTTGAAAGTGCAACTGTTAAAAAGGGGTTAATACCCTTTGAATAATACTGTGGAGTAAGTGAGTGGGAAGATATGAAGATAGAGTAACACAAGCTTTAACAGTCTAAGGGTAGGGCATTCTGCAGTTTGCTCTTTTGGTCCCCAGTACTACAAGCAGATTAGATGAGACTAGAGAAAGATTCCACATTCACATTTATAGTAGGACTTGACAACTTGAGTCATTGCGTTTAAAAGGACAACAGAGAATGGATTGGTTAGGATACAGTACATTCACACAAAAGCAGTAATCTCAGACCATTGCAGCTCCCTATGGTTAAACCTTTCTTATTTTACTTGTGCTAAAAGTTTTCCAGTAGTATCTTGACAAAAAGAATCTGGAAACCATTGCTGCAAAGCCTCCCTGTGATACAAATCCGATCTGTCCATGTTGGCTGGTCCACATAAAATATTAAGAAGTTGCAGAAGTAGGCCTATTTACAGAAATATGGGTGGGGAAACCAGGGATATGATATGTTTTGTCCCAACTTGACCCTATTGGCTCAAAGATATCAACCTTACAGAGGCACATTTGCAGCCCCTGTCTCTGCCATCTGAAACTACATAGCTCTCTGGTCCTGCCACTCTGGAGGATGTCATCAGACCTCATCAGCATGTCCTGTCAAGCCAAAGCATCGTTGCCCATGGTTGGATCAGATGTTAGTTCCCATTGGCTGGCCTCTCCAACCTCTTTTGCTTCCTCTGGCAAGGGGAAGATCCATGTAGTGCCAGTTAAGGAGGGTATTCCTGGGTAAAAAAATGTATATATGCAGGATTATTGGCTGTGAATTTTGACCTCTCCAGTGGCACCCCCTGCCATTTAAAGGACCCTAATGCTTGACAGTTGTACTCGCACCATTTCAAAACCTTGCCATCTAATGAGTTCTAGGTATTCTGTCATTTCAGGACTGGCTGAATTTGGCATAGGATATATTTGCTTTTATTGCTTATAATTTTATTTGCTTTTATTATTTTATTGAAATTGTATTATTTTATTTATTCACTTTTAGAACCTACAACCAAAAGCAGACTAGCTCTCCATTTCAGCATTGTTTATTCACAAGCAGGAAGAAGCACTTCTCTACTCAGAAAGAAATGGATACCTTTGTTCCACAATTGGAAGGAAAGGATATTGCTTACATATCCAAGATGCTATCTCCTCTTGGATATGAATTGAAAGAAGAGAACACCCTGTCCTGTAGTTTCTCAGTAGAGGCCATATAATTTGCAGAAACCATACTACTTATGTGAGCCTACTTCAAATGACAAGGCAGGATGGTTTCAGAGGCCCAAAGAAGATGCATAGACCTTTTGAACATAGACAGTCCCAAAAAGTTGGCTATTTCTCCAATGTATTAAGGCATTCCTGGATGCTTTATATACAGCATCCTTGAAAACTGGACCTGTTGAAGGATCAAGATCCTTTTTATTTTCTGTTTAAAAGGAAAAAAATTGGTTGAACCAGATGTGGTTTTCATGAATGCTGTCAAGGGGTCTGAGTGGTTGTACTCCAGAGCACTCTTTGTAGTGACCGTGAGAGTCAAATCTAAGACCAACTTGGGAAAAAAAAGTGTACATGGCAGCAGCACTAGCCTTCAGGACTATCAGCTGTTAGACCCACATAATTATCCAGGTGAGGTTCTCCAGCATGTAATGACCAGATTAAGGGAGGTGACTGAAGCCATTCTGAAGGTACAACTTAATCACATTTCTCCAGTGATCAATGTAGATTTGTAAATGTAAAAGTAAATGAGTATGATCCTGTGGATGCAACATCGAGGCTACTGGTACAAGGTCTGTCCATAAGGTGAAATGGCTGAGCTGGGGTACTACTCTTGTCAGAAGATGTGAAGCTGCAGCTCTTCAGTGCACCATTGGACAAGGAGCTGCTATTTCAACTCCCCTTTGCTGGACGTCTTTAAAAAGCTGGCAAAGCTATGGCATTAGTTATGCATCTTATCCATCTACATATCCCAGACTATAATGGGAGCTACCTGTCCATGACCTAGCCCCTGTACTGAGGTCAAACAAGATGGGCTTTTAGAAGCACAAATGAAAAGGGAGCCAAAACAGGACATTTGGGGTACCACTGGGATGAGACTTCCCAGGAGAGTCTGTGACTGAATCCCTCCTCCCCCATCCTACCCAGCACCTAGCCCCCTCATCTGCGGAAAACAGGCCTCCCTTACATCTAGTACAGAACCTGTTGGAGAGGTCTGTCCATCAAAGTCCAGTGGAAGAAACCCCAAAAGAGAAAAGAAGGTACATTTTTTTCACTCAGTTATTTCTAATGCTAAGAAAGGAAGGGACATGGAGACCTGTACTTGCATAATCTATACAAATGTCTCGGGCTTCCAGAGTTGAGAATGCTGACACTGCATGCTGTACCACCTCTTCTTTTTCCACAGGCTACCTATCACTGTCAGTGTACTTCCTTCCCTTTTGGCTTACCTAGTGCACCAAGGGTTTTTACAAAATGCCTGGCTGCAGTAATTGAATACTAAAGACACAGGGATGGCTCTCTATTGAAATATTGAGTGCTGACAAGTGGGGAAAAAAATCAAAAATGCAGGGGAACAGTGAATCTAAAACATCACTGTACTCCCTTAGACTTTTTTTTTGGTGGGGGGTGCAAGGGTGACTTGCCAGCCGCACCCCCACACTCTCCAAGCTTATATATACTAACTCTGGGGCCACCATACCTCGAAGTAAAGGAAATATTTCAAGAAATGGCCATCTTGGACTTAGTATATGCAAATCCATTTTTTTTTGGTGGGCATTCAAATCCATTTTGGGGGGGCATTCAGTTTCTGTGTTTTAGGAATCGCTGTCGCAGGTCCTAACATTTCAAATGGTTACCTCCAGGGATATACATCTCCTTACCTTGATGACTGCCCAGTTAAGGCTCACTCGTAAGAGGAGAAGGAGAGGGCATTTTATTACAAACTGTATTGCCTTCATAATCTATTATACACCATCAAATCTCCCAAGTCTCAGTTGGAGTCCTCTTAGACTGTTGTATTCTTAGGGGCCCTCCTGAATTCCTGCCAACTGAAAGTTCATCTTTTCTGGGGCAAAGCACCTTTCCTGCCCTGTTTTTCAACAGACCGCTCAAAGGGGCTTTGTTACAGCAGGGGAATTCCTGAAAATGCTAGAGTACATAACATCTTGCATTCTCAAGGCTTCTTCAGCAAGGCTGTATATAAAGGTACAGCAGTGGTGCATCAGAGATGTCTGGAATCGGCATGGTCCTTGACATGACCATTCTTTTTTTTCTAGTGTACAAAAAAAGGAAATCTTTTGATGGTAGGACCTGCTACACCAAAGTCCAAACTCTGATAACAGATACTTCGGACATGGCCTGAAGAGGCCATTCTTCCATCGTGAGGGTTCAGGACACATGGAACAACAATCACATCTAGAGGTGTATAATATTCAAAGAAATGAGAGTAGTGATCCCAGCCATGAAAGCCTTTAAGCCAATCTGGAAAGCAGGGCCCTTGCACCTTATACAAACAACAATACGGTAGCCTGGTACATAAACAAGGGGTCATGCATTCCTACCGTTTTTGCAGACTACCAATATGACATAGCACTGGAATCACATACAGCCTTGAAGGCATCCTATAGTCAATCCTAGCAGAATGTAATTAGCAGATCACTTAAACAGGACAGCAGCATAACGTCTCAAATGTATGTTACAAACATAGCGACCAGTGCATAGCATTTGACTTTTGTGCTTCTCCAAACAACAGACAGCTGAGGAAGTTCAGTTTCAAAACACCCTGTGGGAAGGCTTTGTCAACTGATACAGTCTGTTTCAGCTGGGTAGAGTAGATCTATTTCTTTCTGCTTACCCTTCTATCCTCCTTCCCCAAGCGTGATTCTGAAAACAAGGGAGCAAAGGCCAACAATGATACTGATTGCAGCTTTTTTGCTGAGGCAGCATTGGCTCACAGCAGAGACATAGATGGCTGTAGATAAACCAGTACCTCTGCTTCAGCATATGCACTCCTTGACTAAATGTAAGGGGACAGCACTGCTAGCAAGTAAACCTGCAGACCCTCACTGATACATTGGATGATATAATCTTTCTTCCATTTAGACACTTCCGTTTGGAAGACATGCTAAAGATTCTATGAAATCCTACTTGACTCATTGGAAAATGTTTTCTGTTTAGTGCCAGAGAGGAAGTCAGACTCCAAATGAAGTAGATGTGCCTTTAGTTCTTTTGTACCTTGTGTGATCTCTCTTCTGTAGAGCTAGAATACTCTTCACTAAAAATGCATCTGTCTGCTATTTTAGCATGTGTACTTGTAGACCCCACTCCCTATTATAGGTTCATAGGTGTGTGTACTAGGGTAATGGCCCTAGAGCCTTTACAAGCCTAGCCCAAAGGATTACCCTGGCATCATGCCACCTGACCTTAGTTCCCAGTGCCTCTGTTGAATAGAGCCACTGGAGTGATCCCCAGGGTGAATTTTTTTATTTCCCATCCACTCATCAAGATCTTTCTTGAAGAGGGCCAGTGAGGTGCTCTGACATGTATGGGAAGTTTCTTCCATAGCATGGGCAGTCTCTGGGTTATGAACCTGTCCCTCCAGCACGTTCTGTTAATTGTAGTAATGAGGTTGAGATCTCTGGAAAGTGTGGTGCAGAGGGATTGGGAATTCTTTAGATGTAGCATTTCTAACAGAGCTGGGTCAGACATGATTTTGTAAGTCAAGCAGACATCGCCTCTAAGTAGGCGATATGAGACAGAGAATGGTTGGTGTTTTTTTGAGTCTGTCCATATAGGACAAGTGTTTAAGGCCTAGGATCCTCTTTGTGATGTACTTTTGCGGCCTCTCCAGTTGTTGCAGCGGTGTAGTGAGGTGCATGCCAAATGGGGCATTACTGTATGATTGGCCTAATGAGGGAAGAGTAGAGTGAGACAATGACCTCTCTCTTCCTGGATGCAAAACCCTTAGTAATGAGATATGCCACATAGAAGGACTTTTTGACCACAGTGGCAATGTGGTGGTCATAAGAGAGGTTGGTGTCAACCTGTGTTCCCAGATGTCTTATAAAGCCTTCTGTGTTCAGTGGACTACCATCTATGTGGTAATTCATGAGAACCGGGTTTTTCCCAAAGGGGATGACACATTTTTTGGCATTGAGCTTAAGGCCATGGTTCTGACACCAGTCGTTGATCTCAGTGAGGCCTTTCTGTAGGATGTCAGCATCACTTGGGGAATTAATAATAGCTAACAGAAATAGCCAGCAACTGTATGCTGTGTAATTAATTATTTATTAATACATAAAACACAAGAGATAACAGACCGGTTTCGGCTAAGGGGTTAACCTAGCCTTCATCAGTGTAACAAATACAAAACATCTTGTGGTCATATATATAATATATCCTTAATTAGTGCTGAAATGTTAGTGAACTCATAAATATTCATTTAAACCTGGGCTGAACAGCCCTCCTAATTTAACAATCCACTTCTATTCCATAGCATTCAATTTTGTATGCCATCCAGTTTTGTGATTCCTATCGCCTATTATCCTGTCTATAATTGTAAAGTGAAAAGACACTGTAGTGTGTTGTAGAGCATGTTTGGACAAAGCATTACTCATTCTTTTATGTCTGACATCACAAAGATGTTCAGAAATACGTAACCTAAGGGGTCTGGATGTTTGCCCAATATAAAATGCGTGGCAACTGCAGGTAGCCAGGTATATAACCCAGTCTGTACTGCAGTTTGCAAAGACCTTAATGTCAAATACCATGCTACAATTATTGCTAGAAAATGTTTTTGTTTTCAAGACTCTGATACAGTTACTGCAATGGCCACAAGGTATGCAGCCAATTATCTTCTCCCCGGAGATGGTAGTCTGAATGGTGTCATGATGAGTAGATAGATGCTGATGTTTGAAATGGCTGAAATGAGACCCCGAGTTTTTCCCTTTCCTGAAAGAAAACTGGCATGTTTCACCTAAATGTTGTGACTACAAATTGTCCGCCAGTAGTAAATTCCAATGTCTTCTGATCACCTCTATTAACTTGTTGGTGTTCCTACCATATGTTGTGGTAAACTGTAACTTATTAGTTGTAGAACGTGGTTTCTGTTTGTATTTGAGAAGGTCCTTCCTATCAATATTGGCAGCATGGTTGCTTGCTGTATAAACATAGCCCATGTTATATCCCCTTTCTTGAAATCTATGGACTAAGTCACTGTGAAAATGTGCAGAAGAAGTATCATCTGAACAGATGCGTCTCATCCTGATGAATTGTGACTTGGGAATGTTTTTTGCGATATGGGCCGGATGAAAGCTGGATGTGTGGAGTAGAGTGTTATATTCAGGGTATTTACGAAATACTTCTGTATGTAAAGTATTATCATCACTCCCGGATATAAGTATATCCAAGTAAGTAATTCTATCTAGATGGTAATTGACAATAAACTGTAAACCCCACTTATTTTCATTGAGATACCCTATGAATTCCATAAGGTATTCCACATCAGACCTCCACACCATCCAGCAATCATCCCGATACCTACGCCATATATCAATTTCCCCCAAGTAGATGTTATGTGTAGTATCATAAATAATGTGTTTTTCTATGTACGCCATGTATAAATCTGCATATATAGGGGCAAAAGATGCACCCATTGCAGTGCCACTCACTTGTAAATAGCATTGGTTACCATAAAAGAAAACATTCTTCGTAAGAGCATGTTCCGTCAAAATGATAAGAAAAGTATTGAAGCCAGGGGATATAAACTGGATTTTTGTAGCCAATATTCAGTAGCATCCAGCCCTGCCCAATGTGGTATGTTCGTATATAATGAACAAACATCTAATGTGCACATTAGCCAATGATCCTCAATTTGCATATCACTTATGTCCAGAAATTCTGTAGTGTCTTGAATTCTAGATCTGACCCATTTAAGTAAGGGTTTCAGATATTGTGTCAAGAATTGTGATATTGGTTCAGTCAGGGACCCATTACTAGCCACGATTGGTCTACCTGGAGGATTGTGGAGATCTTTGTGAGTCTTTGGTAAAAAATATATATATTGGCTGTTTGGATCTGGAACAGTGAGATGGTATTTAGTTTGTTCCGTAATGATGCCATTTTGTAATGCTGATTCCAAAAATTCGTCTAGTTATTGTTTAAACATACTAGATGGATCAAGAGGCATTCTAGTATAGTGTCTGCCATTATCTAGTTGTCTTCAAGCCTCGGCATCATAGTGTGACCAATTCATGACAACCACAGCACCACCTTTGTCCGCAGAAATGATTACCAAATTTTTATTATTGGCAAGTTCTTTGCAAATTGCAGTACAGACTGGGTTATATACCTGGCTACCTGCAGTTGCCACACATTTTATATTGGGCAAACATCCAGACCCATTAGGTTACGTATTTCTGAACATCTTTGTGATGTCAGACATAAAGGAATGAGTAATGCTTTGTCCAAACATGCTCTACAACACACTACACCATCCTTTCACTTTACAATTATAGACAGGATAATAGGCGATAGGAATCACAAAACTGGATAGCATACAAAACTGAATGCTATGGAAAAGAAATGGATTGTTAAATTAGGAGAGCTGTTCAGCCCAGGTTTAAGTGAATATTTATGAGCTCACCAATAACATTTCAGCACTAATTAAGGATATATTATATATATGACCATAAGATGTTTTGTATTTGTTACACTGATGAAGGCTAGTTTAAGCCCTTGGCCAAAACCGGTCTGTTATCTCTTGTGTTTTATGTATTAATAAATGATTTATTACACAGCGTACAGTTGCTGGCTATCTCTGATGTTCTTCATCTCACATTGCTGCAGTCCTTACACTTGGGTAGTCCGCTGTCCTCGGTCGGCCCGAATATCAAAGTATTAGGCTGATGTCGGTCAAGGCGCTTAAGACTGACATCAGGACGTCAGGGTACAAATGCGCATGACCGACGTCATATCCCCAGTCTTTTTTGCCGCATGGTCCGATGCAGAAGCAGCGTTGCAAGTGCCGTTCGGCGTTCTGAAATTTTTCGAATTCGGAGTTTCAGACCGAGTCAAAGTTGGCTAAGTACCCGTTGGGAACATTTTAGTTTTTCTTGCCACAGTGGTTTACCGGATGTCAGAAAAAGTGAATGACTGTATTTCTTGTGGGAAACAGAGTGCGCATAGAGATTATCATACTTTGTGTATTCCTTGTTTGGGGCCTGAGCACGACGTTGTTGGGTGTCGCTTTTGTGCTAGGTTCAATAAGCGCACTATTAAGCGTAGGCTAGATTGTGCCAGGTTGGTCTTTGGGAAGCGGTGCAATTATAAGATGCCGTCGGATGCTCCGGCCCGCTTCTTCAAGAAGCGCAAAGACAAAGCAGCTAAACCCAGGCAAGAAGAGTCGTCCGCACGGACGCCGGTTCTTTAGAGGTCAGTGGAACCGGTGGTTCCCGGAGGCTTCTCTGGAGTCCCAGGGGAGACTTTGTTATTGCAGGATGTGGCCTCTCAGGAGGCAGGTCAGGCTGAAGGGGCTTCTCAGGTTACTGTACTCCCTCCCTTCCTAAGGTGGTTAGGCCCTCTCCTTCTGTTTCTAAGGCTTCTCCCAGAGGCAGGCCAGGTTTAGCTTCTGTTGGTGTCACTCCTAGTTCTACAGGATCTGTGCCCAAGAAGCACATGCTTAAAATGGCAGAAGATTTAATTACTTTGATTAGAGGTTCTTTGCCCTCCAGATAAGAGGCCTAGGGTGGAACCAGAGTTGGGGAGTTTTGAGCAGGCTTCAGATGTTTCAGAGTCTTCGGCTGAAGACTTGCAGGAGTACTCTCCTTATTCTGATTCTGATGCAGATGATTCAACTCCTTCTGCTTCTCCTCCAGAGGATTTTTCTTCTTCAGAGACTCTTCATTCCATGAGGGAACATTTTAAGTGGGAAGGTCAGGACTTCTCTGATTCCAGGAAAAGGCTTAGGGAATTTTTGCTTTTACCCCAGCATAGGCCTTTGGCTATACCTCCTGTTCTGGATGTTGTGGAAGATGTGTTTGCAGAGGCTTCTCTTAATCCTGATTCTTTGCCTCCTGCTCCTGTTAAACCGGATAGGTATTACAGGGTGCCTGAGGCTCATAAATATCTTTATAAGAGTCCTAGGGCGGACCCAGAAACTGTTAGTCAGGGACCTAAGGGTGTCAAGGCCTCTGTTGTAAAAAATCCGGTTCCTCCAGATAAAGAGGCCAGAGCTTTGGATAGATGGGGAAAGAAAGTCTATACTTCTTCCACCTTAGGTATGAGGGCTTTGAATTGCCAGTTTCACATGTTGAAATATCAGAACTATCTTCTTTCTCAATTGAAGTCTAAGGTAGATGCTCTGGCGGAAGGCATTGAGTGTAAAGGATTACAAGATTTAGTACATGTTTCTGAACAGGTGGGTAAGCATTCTTTACAATGTGGTTTTGATGCTGTACAGGCCTCGTCTAGGGTGGCTGCCACTGGGTCAGTTCTTCGCAGGCACGCCTGGCTGAGGGATCAGAATTTATCTGAACATGTTAAGACAAGGATTTTGGATGCTCCTTTACAGTCTGATGTGTTGTTTGGTTCACCTGTGGAGTCAGTCTTGAAGAAAATGGAGGACAAGGCTAAGTCTATGCAGACTGTTAAAGATTTTTTGCAAGTTCAGCCTCCGAAGTTTAGTAGGAATTGGCCTGCTAAGGGGTGGACGTACCCTTCTTATGATTCACAGTCTAGGGGTAGATCTAGACGTGGTAGGGGCAGAGCTCAGAGCTCGTTCAGACCTAGAACAGGGAGTTCTCCTGCACATTCTTTGGGTGAGTGCAGGGGCCAGTCCTTTCGTAAACAGGCCCAATGACCTACCTTTTCAGCTGCCAGATCCTTCTTGCATGGCAGCACCTTTGGGAGGAAGGTTGGCACTCTTCAAGGAAAATTGGAGTTTGATTACCCAAGACAGATGGGTATTAGATATCATACACCAAGGTTACAGGTTTTATTTCCATACCTTGCCTCCTTTCAAAGGCATGCCGGACGTTCCTCCTCAGCAAAGACTAGAGGCTCACAAACAAATTTCTCTGCTGCTCCAAATAGGGGCCATACAACCGGTCCCTCTGCCAGAAGTGGGCCTAGGATTTTATTCTCGCCTGTTCCTAGTACCAAAGAAGGGGAACACGTGGAGACCAATTCTGGATTTATCTATCCTCAACACTTATCTGGACATTCCCAAGTTCAAAATGTTGACGTTACAACAGCTTTTACCTCTGCTGGGCAAAGATCACTGGATGGTGACTCTGGATCTCAAGGAGGCTTACCTTCATGTTCCTATCAGGCTAAGTTGCAGGAAGTATCTGCGTTTTCGAGCTGGGACTTCTCATTATCAGTTCTCTGCATTGCCCTTTGGCTTATCTACTGCGCCCAGAGTGTTCACAAGGTTCTGGCTCCAGTGATAGCTTTCTTCAGGCTAAGAGGAATACAGATCTATCCTTATTTGGACGATTGCCTGATTCTGGCCCAAGGAAAGGACGAACTTCTTCATCATTTACAATATGTGATAGCAGTGCTAAGATGCCTGGGGTATTCTGTGAACGAAATAAAGTCCAGTCTAGTACCCTCTCAGGACATGTGCTTTCTGGGTGTGAGACTGAATACAGCATCCCAGATGGCCTTTTTGACCCCGGACAAACAAAAGAATCTTTCTCTTTACTTCCATCAATTGTCTCATCAGTCCAGGCTGACTGCAAGGACAGTCCTTCAAGCCTTGGGGTTCATGGCATCTTGTATTCTGGTGCTTCCCAATGCCAAACTGCATATGAGGAAGCTGCAATGGTATCTCAAAATGTATGGACACAGCACTGCCAAGATATGGACACTGTCATTCAGATAATACCTTGCATTCAAAAGGAATTTTTGTGGTGGGCTCAGGAATGTCACCTAAACAAGGGACTCTCTGTGACCCGGCCAGAGGCGAGTCAGATTCTAACGACAGATGCCTCAGACAAAGCTTGGGAGCTCATCTAAATGGAAAGTGGGTACAAGACACGTGGCCTGCCAGACTTCAACATTTACATATCAACTTGAAGGAGATGTTAGCAGTCCAATTTGCATTGATA
Organism: Protopterus annectens; assembly: GCF_019279795.1. Classification (NCBI taxonomy): domain Eukaryota; kingdom Metazoa; phylum Chordata; order Ceratodontiformes; family Protopteridae; genus Protopterus; species Protopterus annectens. The sequence continues at coordinate 682,347,275 of NC_056747.1, read as the reverse complement.
GCTTTCAAGGATTTACTCCTTCCTGGGCAGGTGTTGGTTCTAACAGACAACACAACTGTCATGTGGTACATCAACAAGCAAGGGCGAACACATTCTTATCCTCTATGCAGACAAGCAATGATTTTGTGGGAGACGGCTCTCAGTTTACAGCTAAATCTTCAGGCAAGGTTTCTGCCGGAGCACAGAACTCCTTAGCAGATGTGTTGAGCAGACAAATTATGGATCCCCACGAGTGGAAATTGGATCCTCATGTATTTCAGAAATTGACAGTGTTATGGGGAACTCCAGACATAGATCTGTTCGCTTCTCCACTAAACTACCAGTTGCCAAAGTTTTGCACAAAAGGTTTCATCCCACAGCTTGGAAAGTGGATGCTCTCTCTTTCAATTGGAGCAATCTTCATGTGTATGCCTTTCCACCTCTGCCTCTCCTCCCAAAGGTACTCCTGAAGGTCAGACAGGACAAGCCAAAGATGATTTTAATAGCTCCAGATTGGCCTCGACAGCACTGGTACCCATTACTGAGAAGTCTGGTACGGGAGCCTCCATGGCCTTTGCCTTCGATTCCACACCTGCTGTCTCAGGAGAACAGTCATCTACTCAATGTAAAACTTCACTCTCTTCACCTAACAGCCTGGCATATTCTGTTTTAAACCCTGGAGGGTCTCAGCTTCCACAGCAGGTTTTGAATGTTATTTTGGAGGCCAGAAGGCCTAGTACAAGGAAAGTGTACGCAGATAAATGGAAGAGATTTTTATTTTGGAGTACAGCAAAGGAATTTGATGTTTCTAAGCCTAATTTAAGTGTGGCTCTTCAGTATCTTACTGGGTTACTGGACAAAGGTTTGTCCTTCTCTTCTATTAAGGTTCATGCTGCAGCAATTTCTGCTCACTATGACTGTGACCCACCATTGTTTTCTCATCCTTTGTTTAAGCAATTCCTTAGAGGGGCAAAGAATATAAGACCCCCACGTAGAGCTCCTACTCCTGCTTGGGATCTCAATTTTGTGTTGGAGAAACTCACTCTACAACCTTTTGAGCCTGCAGCTACTGCTGAGTTGAAATATTTATCATGGAAGACTGCTTTTTTGTTGGCCATTACCTCTGCGAGAAGGGTGTCTGAGTTACAGGCCCTTATGGCAGTTGAGCCTTTCTTAATTTTCCATAAGGATAGGGTGTCTTTGCGTACTAATCCTTCCTTTATGCCTAAAGTGGTTTCTAGTGTGGCTTTAAACCAAACTATTCATTTGCCTACTTTTTATGCAAACCCCCAAAATAAAGGGGAAAAGATTTTGCACACTTTGGATATACACAGGCAGTTGCGATATTATTTGAGCAGAACTAAAGGGTTCAGGCAGTCTCAGCAGTTATTTGTTTCATTTGCTTTGGGTTCTCAGGGCAAGCCTGTGTCAAAACAATCTATTTCTAAGTGGATTGGGTTTTGTATTGCTTTCTGTTACTCCCATCATGGTAAGGAGATTCCAGCTGGGATTAGGCCCCATTCCACTAGGGCTACTGCCACTTCTACAGCTTTTTAAGGGGTGGCAACTAAAGATATTTTAGAGGCAGCTACTTGGAGTTCAGTGCATACTTTCTCTAAGCATTACCACCTTCCACTTTACTCTAAATCTAGGGCTGGTTTTGCCACTGCAATTTTACAGGGCATTTTGGCAGCTCCTACTGCTTTATAGTTTTGCCATCCTCCCTTACCTCTGCTTTGGGATTCTACCCAAGTGTAAGGACTGCAGCAATGTGAGATGAAGAACATAGTACAGTTTTGTACCTACCATAAATGTAGATGTTCGAAGATCCACATTGCTGCAGTCCAATTTACCCTCCCTCCTTCCCCTCTGTAGTTAGAGGCGGTTGTGTGGTTTGGGTTGTACATATTGTGAATATTGTATATATTGTACATAGGGTTAGTACTAGGGTGGTTGGTTGTTTTTTGCTGTCTTTTGGTTTTGACCTTTCTTTTTAGGGTCTTCTGACATCTGGGGCAAGAAAAGACTGAGGATATGACGTCGGTCATGCCCATTTGTACCCTGACGTCCTGATGTCAGTCTTAAGCGCCTTGACCGACGTCAGCCTAATACTTTGATATTCGGGCCGACCGAGGACAGCGGACTACCCAAGTGTAAGGACTGCAGCAATGTGGATCTTCGAACATCTACATTTATGGTAGGTACAAAACTGTACTTTATTTATTCATATATTTCCAGCCATGCAATCACTTCTGTGCAGGGGATTTCTATTTTGAATTAATAATAGATCCCAACTTGCAATCTTCTGCAAACTTTGTCAGCCAGAGTCGCTTTGTGTTGGCCTGGACTTCAGAGAAGTAGATACCAAACAGGAAAGAACCCAGAACCGAATCCTGTGGGACTCCACTCATGACTGGTTGGCAGTCTGACTTGGAGTCAGCAACTTTCACTCTATGGGTTCTATCTGTGAGCCAGTTTGCAACCCACCTATTGATATAGAGGTTGATGCCTAGCTTAGTGAGTTTTTCTCTGATTCCTGAGTGGGGAATGGTATCAAAGGCCTTGGCCGGATCACCTTGCCTTCTTCCACAGCTCTGATGACTGACTCAAAAAAGTCGACCAAGTTGAGCAGGCATGATCTAACCTTCACAGAACCAAACTGTGGGATCCAGAGTTTGGAGATTCCCTATATCCTTGTTTATTAGGTCCATGATGATGCGTTCCATAGCTTTGCATATCAGACTCATCAGGCTAATAAGGCGATAGTTACCAGGGTCTGTAGTCGCTCCTCCTTTGTGGAGAGGGATGACTGTAGCAGTGTGCCATTTGGTAGGAACAAAGCCTGAGGTATGGCTGTGATTGAACAAGGGCACACAGGTGAGGTGCCAGTTCACGCTGTAGTTCATGTAGAACACAGCCAGGGATATCATCAGGACCCATAGAAGCTGTATTCTTGGCCTTGGACAGTGCTGTTTTAACCTGTGCAGCAGTAATATTGGGTGCCTGGCAGTCTACTGGCATTGTGATTGGTCCTTTGGGGGGAGAGGTAAAGTTTGGCACTGAATCTGTCGGGCAGTATATTGGCAATATCTTTTGGCTCAGTATAGGAGGTATCATTATGCAGTAACTTGGAACCAATCTGGGTATTGCTGTGGAGATTCTTTACATAACTATAGAAGGCCTTGTGGTTGTCTTTACTATTTGCTGCAATTCTGTTTTCATAGCTAGCTTTAGAGGATTTGATGAGGGATGTCAACTTTTTGTTAAAGCTGACAAGAGAGTTTTTCCAGTCTTGGGACTTCACCTTATTCCGCATCAGTTTCCTTCTTCTGTTGTAGAGTTTGTTTATGGCAAGGGACCACCATATTGGCTTCCTTTTTTCCTTTTTCTGGAGGAGAGTGTTTTGGTTCTATTGGGTATGGCGAGATCCATGCATTTGTGTACCTGTTCATACAGCGCATTGGTGTATGATTTGGCGGTCATGCAACTATTCTGCATTTGCATGGATTCCATGAAGTTAGCCATCTCTGTTTTTAGGAGCCCAAAGTTAGCCTCACTGTTACAAGTAAAAATTTTTCAGTATGGCCCCTTTCATCTCAGACCTCCAGAGAAAACTTGATCTCCTCCCTGGCAACTGATTTTTTTTTTCTGCAATATTTACCTCAGGCTCTTTTCAAACAACTGCTACTATAGCCTTCAACATCATGACATGGAAAAGTTTCCTTTTGATAGCTGTAACTTCAGATAAAAGACTCTCTAGTCCCAGGCTCTTGTATGTAAGGAGTCATACTAGGTGTTTAATGTGGAGAGGATAACTTTGCATACTGCCCTCCTTTATATGCAAGGTGGTTACAGTATCTGCCTTGAGTCTTATAAATTGCTAGTTTCACAGTCCTAAAAGCAAGGTAGAACTGATTTTGCATTCTTTGGACACTACTAAGTAAATGACATATTACCCACTTAGCGCCAATGACTTAAGGAAAACAATAGCCGTTTTTCCTTTCCATCTAATAAGGAACCCAATTTTAAAGCAGACCATCTGTAGAGGGTTAGCCCATTGGTTCATAGGTTCATAGGTTGGTACTAGGCTATCAGCCCTAGGGCCTATACAAGCCTAGCCATAACAATTCCCTGGCTATTTCTTCCCACATTATTTACTTTCCTGGACCCCTGTCTAGCAGGGCGACTGACGTGATCCCTGTGGTGAATTTCCTTTCTCCCATCCAAATGTCAAGGTTCCTCTTGAAGAGGTCCAAAGAGGCACTCTGCTTGACATGTATGGCAATCTATTCCAGAGTCTGGGGAGTCTCTGGGTCAGGAACCTATCCCTCCAGCATGTTTTGTTTATTGTGATGACAAGGTTTAGATCCCTGGAGCGTGTAGCTCTGAGGGATTGGGATTTCTTTAAGTGTAGCATGTCCAACAGCTCTGGGTTTGACATGGCCTTGTATGTTAAGCAGAGATCGCCTCTGAGTAGACGATATGCGACAGAGTATAGCTGGAGTTTTTTAAGGCGGTCAGCGTAGGGCATCTGCTTTAGGCCTGTGATTCTTTTAGTGAGGTATTTCTGAGGCCTTTCCAGTTGTTGCAGATGTCTTGAGAGGTACATACCAAATGGGGCGTTGTATTCTATAATGGGTCTAATGAGGGATGAGTACAGTGGGACAATGACCTCCTTTTTTCTGGATGAAAAGCCCTTCGTGATGAGGTGTGTGACTGTTGTGGCGATGTGGTTATCGAAGGTAGACCACTGTCCACCTGTGTCCCTAAGTCTCTTATCACACTTTCTGTGTTTAGTGTACTGCCACCTATATGGTAATTCATGGATACATGTTTTTTCCCAAAGGGGATAACAATACATTTCTTGGCATTGAGCTTGAGCCCATGGCTCTGGCACCAAGCATCTGTTTCTGTAAGGCCCTTTTGTAGAGTATCCACATCATTTGGGGATTCAATAATGGCTCCCAGTTTGCAGTCATCTGCAAACTTTGTTAGCCAGAGTCCCTTAGTGTTGACCTGTACTTCAGAGAAGTAGATGCCAAACAAGAGCGGCCCAGGACTGAACCCTGAGGTACTCCACTTGTCACTTGTCTGGAGCTGGATTTGGAGTCAGCTACTTTTACAGTGTGGGTTCTATCAGTAAGCCATTTAGCAACCCATTGGGTGACATAGGGATTAATACCCAACTTAGTAAGTTTATCTATGATTCCAGAGTGGGGATGGTGTCAAAGGCCTTGGCAAGGTCTAGATAGGCTGTGTGGACCACCTTACCCTTGTCCATGGCTCTGGAGACTGATTCAAAGAAGTCAATCAGGTTCAGGAGACAAGATTGGCCCTTCACAAACCCAAACTGGGTGGGGTCCAGTGTTTGAAGGTTGCCAATGTCTTTGTTTATAAGTTCCATGATAATATGCTCCATGGCCTTGCAGATAAGGCTTGTCAGACTGATGGGATGGTAGTTTCCGGGATCCAAGGTGGATCCCCCCTTGTGGATTGGGATAACTGTAGCTCTGCCACTCAGTGGGCACGAAACCTGAGGTGAGGCTATGATTAAACATGACACTTAGGTGAGGTGCCAGTTCATATTGTAGTTCATGTAGTACACAGCCCGGGATGTCATCTGGTCCCATGGATGCTGTATTCTTGGCTTTAGAGAGTGCGTTTTGTACCTGTGTGTCTGTTATTACTGGAATTTGGCAATCTTCCGGTATTGAGATGGGCCATTTAGGGGGTGAGAGGGGGGTGAAGTTGGCACTGAATCGATCTGCCAGGATATTGGCAATATCCTTTGGATCAGTATATTTATTGCCATTCTGTTTTAGCTCAGAGCAGATCTGAGCATTGCCATTTAGATTCTTGACATAGTTATAGAATGCTTTGTGGTTGTCTTTGGAATCTTTGGCAATTTTATTTTCATAACTAGCTTTGGAGGATTTTATGAGGCATCTCAGTTTCTTACTGAGGCTGGTAAGGGATTTTTTTGCATCCTGGGATTTTCCTCTTTTCTGCAAAAGTTTCTTCCTTTTGTTGTAAAGTTTGTTTATGCATTAGTTTCTGCTATTCCTTCCAGCAGAAGTATTTGCAAGTTGATATCAGGACTTATTCAAACAGGGCAATTAAAGTTACTCTGCCTTTATTGGAAGTTTAGATACCAAGGCAGATCTAGAAGTAGGCACTTGGTCATTTATGTACAGATTTAACCAGCATTAAGCATTATAAATTTTGCATCCTATCCGGAGGTGGAGAGGGCTTTGCAACTGATGGCCAGCAGGGGCTCTTGCAATCTGCCATAGACAAATAGCCAACCTTGGGTCAGGCTTTGAAAGTTGGGAGAACATGGTACAGGTGTGTAAGGAGTTTACCATAATAGATTTGCCAGTAGGATCAGGCTTACAGTATAGTTTCCTATCCATCTTCCCCTGTTGGGCAGCCCTGGATATCCAAGGGCTAGGGTGGGTACCAAGCCGCCTTCTCCATGTTTACCCTTTGTCCAGCTGTCTCATGAGAACCAATATGAATTGCTTATTGTGGCTTAGTACTGGGAGAAAGCCATTCTCAGGGGAATCCAACTGAACCATTTGATTTGAATGGACTTTTATAGCACGTACAATCCTTTTGCTTCCTTTCTGTCCAGAGGACCAGGGTAGTCCTCCCTTAGTCTAGACTGGGCAAGAAAGAACTGAAGATAGAGTAGAGAGATAACTCTTTATACTGGGAATATGTTGACATCCATGAAAGGAGCAAGTCTGCCTGACCTGGGGAGGGAAGAGTACAACGCTTTGGAAGCTGGTCTAAACATCCAGGACTTTGACTATGACTTCACCTCAGTGGTTTTGAATGCAGCAGCGATCCTACCCTAACAGCCTCTGGTAGGCTTCTTAAACAACTGTTCTTATTAGATAAGCTAAGGATCCTTAAATTTTGGGCAGCTATATGCAAAACCTTGTTTAATTTCTGATGACCCTGTCTGAAGGCTGAGTCTGTAAAAAGATCTAGTTTATGAGGACTGAAATCATTTTAAGTCTAGAGAACAATGATGACCTTGTTTAAGTTGAAGAAGACATGTGATAGTGCTGGTTGCTAAGAGAATGAGAGAGAAGACTAGCATCAGCCTAAGGTTGAAAAACATGAGAAAGAAGACAGCATGACTAGATGCTGCAGGGATAGAGTCTGAAAGTTGAAAAAAGGTCTTTGCTGAGAAGGCAGTGCAGACGGAAGTGTTATGCTCCAAACTGGTAGAAAACGGCAGCATTCACTTCACTTTTTGTCCTAGGGAATTGGAGCTGTTCAGCAATCACTCAAGAGATGTGTATAACACCTTAACACCACATAGCAACTTCAAAGAGCTTTCAATATTTTATTATTTTTTTTTTCTTTGACTTTCATGTTCGAAAAACAGCTGTTTTTCGAACATGTAGGTTTTTCGACATTGTCATTTTTGTTGTTTCAAGTCGCTCATATGAGCACTCGAACCAATGCAATTTGCGATTTTAAAGGTAAACCATATATATATATATATATATATATATATATATATATATATATATATATATATGTATATATATATATATATATATATATATATATATATATATATATATACACACACACACACACACATATATATATATATATATATATATATATATATATATATATATATATAATATATATATATATATATATATATATATATGTATGTATGTATGTATACTCTTACATGTATATTTGCTTGAATGTATATATGGAAAACTTAAACATTTATATCCTCTTATTCAGTTGTGAAATATCTTGCAGTCCTCTACCAGGTTCTTATCTACTCTCATTGTTTATTCTGTACACTTGTATTTTCAACCAAAAGGGGGAATATCCTCTTATTGTATACTAATGGCTGTAAAGTCTGCAGTCTGTATACTACTACACTGTAAGGTCTCTTTTGTAAATTTTTCTTCTCTCTGTAAACTTATGGAGTTATTTTCCCCAGGACTCCCCTGAAAACGGACACTTGTTGTCCAGTTGGACTATCCTGGCAAACAAATGTTAAAATAAATAAATAATGACAAAAGTTCTTTGAGGTTGCTATGTGATGTTTTGGTGTTACAGTTAACATTTTAGCAGCCTTGCATGTAATTTGTATTGTTCCACACCCACATTTTGAATATTGGTTGTATATTATTTTGGACTAGACACACATCTCTGACTGATGCAGCCCTGGTGACTGTTAATTGCTTTATCATCACTGTAGGGGATGGGCTACATAAGAAATAGTCTGCCTCAAAGAATTAGTTTTACTTGCTTAAACTGAGAGGAGACCGCAGTAGATGGATGGCAGTATATCTGTCAGACAGACCTACTCAGCGTTTGTCTTCCCTCTGATTTATTGCAGATGATCAGGGAATTATCAGGATGAATGACACTAGATTCAGAAGCAAGTTAAGAGGGGCAGGTTTCTACAACAGAGACTGTACCCAAATTTGTACGGGAAATGTGGGTATATTAAGCTTTTTTATGCCACCTAAAGGAAAAGTTCTGGGAATATGTATGGCTTGAGTGATTTTGATTCCATGAAGGGATTTGCTAATTGGGATTATTTACTCACCTTTGATTTCCACAGTAGTTTCATTTAATATATGGAGCGACAGTGATTTGCATTATATTTATAAATGCCCTAGACAGGGTCAGTAGAATTTGCACACCTGTGATTCTAGGCCAGGGTTGGGTGATAAAGGTGGTGAATGTAAATGGTCTTTGGAGGGGGGTGAGGTTGGAAGAGGTTGGCTGGAGTTAAAATTTTTGTGAAAGTGTGTGTCTCATTGAATTGAAATTCTAGACTGCATAAATTACTGAGGCAAGGGTTTTAGCGTGGGCTGATGCCAGTACCCAGGTAGCTGTCCGGAACCACAGCCCCCTGAGTAAGGCCTACCAGGAACTTAAAGGAAAGTTTCTGGACATTGCATGTTGGTTGTTTTACTTTGGCAAAGCTATAATAAATTATAAAAGTTTTCACTTCCCATCAATAATCGTTGATTTAAATATTTATGAATTAATTTGATTGATTGATGTGGACTCTGACCCGTCTGGCTGAAGTTAGAGATTCTCAGGTGATCACTTTACATATGAGGCAGTAGGAAATACTCCTTTGGATGTGATGGGTATGGTAATTAGTACCTGGAAAGTGTGGCAAATGCTACGTGAGCCAAGCGTACATTGGTAGGGCCACCATTATCTAAGCCATGTTATTGGGGTGGCAAAATTCAATGCAAGTAGGAGCTCTGGGGTGTAACAGTACATTGCATGAATCACTGTATATCAATGCAGACAACATCCCAGTGATCACAGCAGCACAGACATTTTATTTTAGTTAATTAGTGAGCCAGTGTGAATAACTGCATTGAGCTTTTACCGTCCTATAGCACTGAGCCGTCATTTATAAGATCCACAGGGAAAACATTTACGTTGCAAGTGATTACGTTTTGTAGAATGATTGCATAAAGCAGCATATGTATATGTGCTTATTAATAATAGGCTGTATTAACAGGAAGTCATAACCATGTATATGCATGCAGTACAAGTATGCATTCTGCTTGTCTGATTGAATCAGAAAAGAATGCAGAGATACTAATAGATAGAGGACGCTCCTAAATGCTTTATCCCATGCAAGAGTTCCCTAAAATTATCTGTGGTGTGGTCCCAGTTATTCTCACTAAGAGTAGTATATAATTATCAACCATGGGATGGATAAGGCCAATCTCTAACCAGATGGGATAGGTTATTTTGAGCACAAAAAGGGAAATTGGCTAGGCTTAAAATGGTCCACAAGGGCAGCTAGCCTAGTACTTACCTATGAGACTCATTTGGTATTACAAGTTGTGTTTCAAGTGGCACTGCTGGTCAGCTAGTGCTGCAGCTGAAGGAAGTCAAAGGAAGTTGAGAAGTAGAGCACATAATGCATACAGAACAGTCAAGTGATGAGAGTAGTTATTGTAGGGGCATATGCCAAGAGTCAATGTGTCAGAGGTGAACTGAAGCTGATAAGGCATCAAACATAGGAGGGCAGTAGCAGAGAAATGTCTGTCCAAGAAGTGCTAAACAGCTGCCAATTGGAGTTTAAAGTATTACGGCATTAAATTCCTGTAAGAATGTCAGAAGTGAGTGAGTGATACTTAGTACAGAAATAATCACAACTGAATTGTGAGTTACAAAGGATTTAACTGTGACCAGTGCAGTTTATCAACAGAGTTGAAGACAGAAAGGGTAAATTATCTCAGTGTGAAAGTAAATCTACTTCACTCCGTAGTTCAAGAGGTGATTGTTGCTGTTTTGCAGTCAATTTTTTAAAATAATTTTTCTTATCCTTTTTAAAGAAAGTTATTGTATGAGAGGCACTTCTTCCTGTCACTTTAGATTGAATATTTTCAGCAGAGACTTCTTGCAGTATACTGCCAATGTTTCCAGTTGTTTAGTTACACAAATGCAGTATGCTTTGAGAATGCTTTTCATACCACTTTTATTATACAGATTTATAGGTTCATAGATTAGTACTAGGCTAACTGCCTTTGTAGGCCTTTTTAAGCCTAGCTAATTACCCCATGTGAGAATCAAGCCCTGCACCTTTTGTCTGTAAGGTAAACACATTAACCATTATGCCAACCTTAATGTGTGGATTGAAAAGATCAGTTATGGTTTTTAATACATGAATTATTTTCTTTCGTCGTTTGTAGCTGAAACACTTGTAATTAGGGAGTCATTGTGTCTCTAAAGTAATTTTATGTAGCTGAGTACTTTTACATTTCACACTTTCAAACTTACCATATGTCTTAGTGAAGGTAAGCTCAGCTTCAATCCCAACTTGCTACATGGCTAGTTTTCTAGTGCACTAGTAGAATAACTCCATTTAGTTAATCAAATACCTGTATTTCTGATTATTTGTAGTTTAATTAGTGTTTACTAACAGTTAAAGCAGGCAGGTGAAGATCAAACTGTATAGCATGAGACAATGCAGGAGCCTGGGTGTGGATGTCAAAGCTGGAGGGGCATGTAGTCAGGTAAAGTCAGGCTGCGTTGCATCAGTTACATCCGTTTTGAAACTGGTGTAGATTTATTTTCAATAAATATTTTTATTGGGAATCAACAAATAGAATATAAATGTAAAATGCAATTCATATACAACAAGAAAATCTAATATGTAATTCTTAACTTTTAACTTTAAAAGTAAAAGAAAAAAATACACAAGTAAGGTTCAATGAACTTCTAGTAGTTGTTCAAAACCACCTTTACCTGGTATTGCTGAAAACAGTTATTCCTCATTATAGTCTGCCCTTACTCCTCTAAACACTTAATGTGGTACAGAGGCATAGCCAATCAAAACATGTATGGAGTTCCATTATAGTATCTAAGTAGTTAGTCATTGCAAGACATATCAACAAAACGTGGCCCAGCAGGATCATTTAGATTGTACCTCATGTCTCTGATTTTCATCTCATAACCTGCCTGCTCATTCAACATTTGAGGCAAGTCAAGGGCTTGATTACATAGCCTAGTACTTAACTTACGAGCAAAGTACAGTTGTGTAAGCTGAACTTACCTTAACAGCAGATGTTCGAATGATCACTGCTGCAGTAACCTTAGCTGTAAGGGTTATATCCTGCCAAGGATATAATAGATGACCAGATGTTCTTCATCTCACATTGCTGCAGTCCTTACATATGGGTAGTCCGCTGTCCTCTGTCGGCCCGAATACCAAAGTATTAGGCTGACGTCGGTCATGGGCTCTCAGATCTGACATCAGAGCGTCAGGGTATTAAAGCGCATGACCGACATCATATCCTCAGTCTTTTTTGCCGCATGGTCCGATGCAGAAGCAGCGTTTGCAAGTGCCGTTCGGCGTTCTGAAATTTTCGTATTCTGAGTTTCAGACCGAAACCAAGTTGGGCTAAGTACCCCGTTGGGGAATATTTTTGTTTTTTCTTGCCTCAGTTAATTCCGGATGTCAGAAAAAGTGAATAATTGTATTTCTTGTGGGAAACAGATACCGCATAGGGATTACCACTCTCTTTGTATTCCTTGTTTGGGGCCTGAGCACGACGTAGTCGGGTGTCGCTTTTGTGCTAGGTTTAATAAGCGCACCATTAAACGTAGGTTAGATTGCGCTAGGCTTGTCTTGTAAGCGGTGTAATTATAATATGCCGCCGGATCCTCCGCGCCGCTACCGAAGAAGCGCAAAGAAAAATCTTTAAAGTCCAGGCAGGATGAGTCGTCCGTTCTGGACACCGGTTCTTTAGAAACTACGGTGGAATCTGTGGATCCGGCCGAGGTTTCAGTTGAGTCTCAGGGGGAGGCTTTAATTTTGCAAGATGTGGCCTCTCAGGAGTCAGGTCAGGCTGAGGGGGCCTCTCAGGTTGCTGTTCTCCCTTCCTTGCCTAAGGTGGTTAGGCCTTCTCCTTCTATCTCTAAGGCTCCTTCCAAAGGCAGGCCTGATTTGCCTTCCACGGGTGTCAGTCCTAGTTCTGCAGGTTCTGTGCCTAAAAAACACATGCTTAAAATGGCAGAAGATTTAATTTCTTTAATCAGAGGTTCTATGCCCCCTCCTGATAAGAGGCCTAGGGTGGAGCCAGAGGTGGAAAGTTTGGAGCAGGCTTCAGATTACTCAGAGTCTTCGGCTGAAGACATTCAGGATTTTCCTCCTTATTCTGATTCAGACGCAGAGGATTCCACTCCTTCTGCTTCTCCTCCAGAGGATTTTTCTTTTCAGAAACCCTGCATTCTATGAGGGAGCATTTTAAATGGGAAGGTCAGGATTTTTCAGAGTCCCGAAATAGGCTTAGGGAATGACTGTTGTTTGCACAATATTGGCCCTTGGCTATAGCTCCTGTTTTGGATGATGGGCAGGATGTTTTCTCGAGGCTTCCCTTAATCCAGACTCTCTGCCTCCTGCCAGTTAAGCCAGACAGGTATTACAGGGTACCTGAGGCTCATAAATATCTGTATAAGAGTCCAAGGGCTGACCCAGAAACTATTAGCCAGGGACCTAAGGGTGTCAGGGCTTCTGTTGTAAAGAATCCAGTTCCTATGGATAAAGATGCTAGAGCTTTGGGTAGATGGGGTAAGAAAGTGTATACCTCTTCCACTTTAGCAATGAGGGCTTTGAATTGCCAGTTTCATATGTTGAAGTATCAGAATTTTCTCCTTACTCAACTAAAATCTAAAGTGGATGCTTTGGCAGAGGGCATAGAGTGTAAAGAATTACAGGATTTGGTACATGCCTCTGAACAGGTGGGTAAGCATTCTTTGCAGTGTGGCTTCGATGCTTTACAGGCTTCTTCCAGGGTGGCTGCCACTGGTTCAGTTATTCGCAGGCACGCTTGGCTTAAGGATCAGAATTTGTCAGAGCATGTTAAAACTAGAATTTTGGATGCTCCTTTACAGTCTGAAGTTTTGTTTGGTTCTCCTGTGGAGTCTGTATTGAAGAAAATGGAAGACAAGGCTAAGTCTATGCAGACTGTTAAAGATTTTTTGCAGGTGCAGCCTCCTAAGTTTAGCAGGAATTGGCCTACTAAGGGATGGGCTTATCCTTCTTCTGATTCACAGTCTAGGGGTAGATCTAGACGTGGTAGGGGCAGAGCTCAGAGTACTTTCAGGCCTAGAACATGGAGTTCACCTGCACAATCTACAGGTGAGGGCAGGGGCCAGTCCTTTCGTAAACAGGCCCAATGACCTGCATTTTCAGCTGCCAGATTCTTCCTGTCTGGCAGCTCCTTTGGGAGGAAAGTTGGCACTCTTCAAGCAAAACTGGCTTTTAGTCACCCAGGACAAATGGGTGTTGGACATTATAGACCGAGGCTACAAGTTTTATTTCCATACATTGCCTCCTTTCAAAGGCATGCCAGACGTTCCTCCTCAGCAAAGGGTAGAGGCTCACAAGCAGATTGCTTTACTTCTTCAAATGGGGCTATACAGCAGGTCCCTCTGTCAGAAGTGGGCCTAGGATTTTATTCTCGCCTGTTTCTAGTACCAAAGAAAGGAAACACTTGGAGGCCGATTTTGGATTTATCTATCCTCAACACATACCTGGACATTCCAAAATTCAAAATGTTGACGCAACAACTTCTACCTCTGTTGGGCAAAGATCACTGGATGGTAACTCTAGATCTCAGAGGCTTATCTTCATGTTCCTATCAGGCCCAGTTGCAGGAGGTACCTGCGTTTTCGGGCTGGGACTTTACATTATCAGTTCTCTGCATTGCCCTTTGGCTTATCTACTGCCCAGAGTGTTCACAAAGGTTCTGGCTCCAGTGATAGCCTTCTTCAGGTTGAGAGGAATACAAATTTATCCTTATTTGGACGATTGCCTGATTCTTGCTCAAGACAAGTAAGAACTTCTTCATCATCTACAGTATGTGATGGCAGTGTTAAGGTGCCTAGGGTATTCTGTGAACGAAACAAAGTCCAGTCTAGTACCCTCTCAGGAAATGTGCTTTCTGGGTGTGAGACTGAATACAGCTTCCCAGATGGCTTTTTTGAGCCGGGACAAGCAAGAGAACCTTACTCTTTACTTCCATCAATTGTCTCTACGGTCCAGGCTGACTGCAAGGACAGTCCTTCAAACCTTGGGGTTCATGGCATCTTGTATTCTGGTGCTTCCCAATGCCAAACTGCATATGAGGAAGCTACAATGGTATCTCAAAAATGTATGGACACAACACTGCCAAGATCTGGACACTGTCATTCAAATAATACCTTGCATTCAAAAAGAATTTTTGTGGTGGGCTCAGGAATGTCACCTAAACAAGGGACTCTCTGTGACCCGACCAGAGGCGAGTCAGATTTTAACGACAGATTCCTCGGACAAGGCTTGGGGAGCCCACCTCAATGGAAAATGGGTTCAAGACACGTGGCCTGCCAGACTTCAACATTTACATATCAACTTGAAGGAGATGTTAGCAGTCCAATTTGCATTGATGGCTTTCAAGGATTTACTTCACCCAGGGCAAGTGTTGATTCAAACAGACAACACAACTGTCATGTGGTACATCAACAAGCAAGGGGAACCCATTCGTATCCTCTTTGCAGGCAAGCAATGATTTTGTGGGAGACTGCTCTCAGTTTACACCTCAATCTTCAGGCAAGGTTTCTACCAGGAGCACAGAACTCCTTAGCAGATGTTTTGAGCAGACAGATAGTGGATCCCCACGAGTGGAAATTGGATCCTCATGTATTTCGAAAATTGACAGTGATATGGGGAACTCCAGACATAGATCTGTTCGCTTCTCCACTAAATTTCCAGTTGCCAAAGTTTTGCACAAAAATGTTTCATCCCACAGCTTGGAAAGTGGATGCTCTATCATTCAGTTGGAGCAATCTTCACGTCTATGCCTTTCCGCCTCTGCCTCTCCTCCCCAAGGTTCTCTTGAAGGTCAGGCAAGACAAGCCTTCCATGATTCTAATAGCTCCAGATTGGCCTCGACAGCACTGGTACCCTCTGCTGAGAAGTTTAGTACGGGAGCCTCCATGGCCTTTGCCTTCGATTCTGCACCTTTTGTCACAGGAGGGCAATCATTTCCTCAATGTCAGGATTCAGTCCCTGCATCTAACAGCCTGGCATATTGTGTTCTAGAACCTGGAGGGTCGCAGCTTCCACAACAAGTTTTGAATGTTATTTTGGAGGCCAGAAGGCCTAGTACAAGGAAAGTTTATGCTTATAAATGGAGGAGATTTTTAATTTGGAGCAAAACAAAGGGCTTTGATGTTGCCAGGCCTGATTTAAGTGTTTCTCTTCAATATCTTACAGAATTATTAGACAAGGGTTTGTCTTTCTCCTCTATAAAAGTTCATGCTGCAGCCATTTCTGCTCACTATGACTGTGACCCTCCATTATTCTCTCATCCTTTGTTTAAACAATTTCTTAGAGGGGCAAAGAACATAAGACCCCACGAGAGCTCCTACTCCTGCCTGGGATCTCAATTTTGTGTTGGAAAAACTTACTTTACCTCCTTTTGAACCTGCAGCTACTGCTGAGTTAAAGTTTTTGTCTTGGAAGACTGCTTTTTTGTTGGCCATTACGTCTGCTAGACGGGTTTCTGAATTACAGGCTCTTATGGCAGTTGAACCCTTCCTAATTTTTCATAAGGATAGGGTATCTCTGCGTACTAATCCTACTTTTATGCCTAAAGTGGTTTCAAATGTGGCCTTGAACCAATCAATTCATTTGCCTACTTTTTATGCAGATCCCCAAAATAAAGGGGAGAAAATTTTGCACACTTTGGATATTCACAGGCAGTTGCATTATTATTTGAGCAGGACTAAAGGGTTCAGACAGTCTCAGCAGTTGTTTGTTTCTTTTGCTTTGGGTTCTCAGGGGAAACCTGTTTCAAAACAAACTATTTCTAAGTGGATTGGCTTTTGTATTGCTTTTTGTTATTCTCATCATGGTAAGGAGATTCCGGCTGGAATCAGACCTCACTCCACTAGGGCTACTGCCACTTCTACAGCTTTTTTAAGGGAGTAGCTACTAAAGATATTTTGGAAGCAGCTACTTGGAGTTCAGTGCATACTTTTTCTAAACATTACCACCTTCCTCTTTATTCCAAATCTAGGGCTGGATTTGCCACTGCAATCTTACAGCGCATTTTGGCAGCTCCCAATGCTTTATGATTTTGCCAGCCTCCGTTTACCTCTGCTTTGGGATTCTACCCATATGTAAGGACTGCAGCAATGTGAGATGAAGAACATAGTACAGTTTTGTACCTACCATAAATGTAGATGTTCGAAGATCCACATTGCTGCAGTCCAATTTACCCTCCCTCCTTCCCCTCTGTAGTTTGGAATGGTTGTATGGTTTGGGTGGTAGCTGTTTTTTGTACATGCCTTTTGGGAAGTATTCTGTTTTTGGCTGTGGCCTTTCTTTTTTAGGGCCTTCTGACATCTGGGGCAAGAAAAGACTGAGGATATGACGTCGGTCATGCGCTTTAATACCCTGACGCTCTGATGTCAGATCTGAGCGCCCATGACCGACGTCAGCCTAATACTTTGGTATTCGGGCCGACCGAGGACAGCGGACTACCCATATGTAAGGACTGCAGCAATGTGGATCTTCGAACATCTACATTTATGGTAGGTACAAAACTGTACTTTTTCTAAAGCTTCATGGCACCTTCCATGCACCCAAACTGTCAAGCAGCTCAAGCTGAGCTGTCTAAAGACAAGTTTGGGTGCAAAACCTTTCAGCGCTTCCCTGCAAGCAGAGAGAGAGGGAGGCTGAGCCATGAAAAGACACGGCTAGGAATAACAATAAATGTCCACAACCTGGCATAAAAAGCACATCAGAAATCAAGTGGGATGGAGGGAGAAAGTGGCTACTCCAGCAGAGATCATTTGAACATCTACTGTTATGGTAAGTTCAACTTGCACAACTGTATTATGTTCCTCATAGTGATCACTGCAGCAGTAGCCTTAACTGTACCGGTCGATTACCATAGCTAACTCTGTTTGGGAGTTGGAAGGAGAAGGGTCCAGGATCCCCTGGAGAAGGGTCCTAGCAAAGCATGATGTAGGCCTAGAGAGGGAACCCAATTTATAGTACTTCATAAAAGTTATGTGCAGAGGACCAGGTAGCAGCTTTTAAAATCCAGTCCTTTCCCAAAAGCCACAGAAGAAGGCAAAGTCCTTGTAGAATGGGCCTTGACCCTGCGTGAAAGAGATTTGTCATGGTGAAAAGGTAATAGCCCTAGACAGATATTTGGAAATAGTCTGTTTTGACAGCGGTTGCCCCTTCTTACCTTCACAAGAAATGAACAATTGATCCGATGATCCGAACGATTTAATTTTGTCAAGATAGTACTGAGTTGTCTGTGAACATCCAAGGTGTGGAGTATCTTTTCTCCCTCATTTTTAGTGCAGGAAAGAAAACTGTGAGAATGATAGCTGACTTAAAGTAAACTTGGATACTACTTTAGGCAGAAAAGGATTTATTCTCAAAGAAAGCCTGTCCTTGATCAACTCACAATAAGAGCTTCCCAACTTGCATACTCATAGGTTCATAGTTAGGTATTAGGCTATCGGCCCTAGGGGCCTATACAAGCCCAGCCAAAAAGGTACCCTGGCTTTTGCCACCCAAGAAAATTATTTTCCTGTACCACTGTCGAGCAGAGCCACAAAAGTGATCCCCGGGGTGAATTTCCTATTTCCCATCCATTCATCAAGATTTTTCTTGAAGAGTACTAATGAGGAGCTTTGTTTGATATAGATTATTCCAGTGTATGGGAAATCTCTGGGACAGGAATCTATCCCTCTGGCATGTTCTGTTTATTGTGGTGACAAGGTTTAGGTCCCTAGGGCATGTAGCTCAGAGGGATTGGTACATCTTTAAGTGGAGCATGTCCAACAGCTCTGGGTTTGACGTAGCTTTGTATGTTAGGCAGAGATCACCTCTGAGTAGGCGATATGCGACGGAGTAAAGCTGGAGTTTTTTGAGATGGTCTGCGTAGGGCATCTCTTTGAGGCCGGTAATCCTCTTTGTGAGGTATTTCTGTGGCCTTTCCAGTTGTAGATGTCTTGTGAGGTACATACCAAAAGGGGCATTGTACTCTATAATGGGTCTAATGAGTGATGAGTAGAGGGGAACAATGACCTCTTTTTTTCTGGATGAGAAACCTTTTGTGATGAGGTGTGCCACATAGAGTGATTTTTGACTACTGTGGCGATGTGATTATCAAAGGAGAGACTACTGTCCACCAGTGTCTCAAGGTCTCTTATCACACTTTCAGTGTTAAGTATACTACCGCCTATGTTGTAGTTCATGGGTACAGAGTTTTTACCAAAGGGGATGACAATGCACTTTTTGGCATTGAGCTTGAGGCCATGGCTTTGACACCAGGCATCTGTCTCAGTGAGGCCCTTTTGTAGTATGTCCACATCGTTAGGAGTTTCGATTATGGCTCCTTGTTTGCAACCATCTGCGAACTTCGTTAGCCAAAGACCTTCTGTGTTAGCCTGTACTTCAGAGAAGTAGATACCAAACAGGAGAGGACCCAGGACTGAACCCTGTGGTACTCCACTTGCCACTGGTCTGAAGTCGGATTTAGAGTCTGCTACTTTCACAGTGTGGGTTCTGTCAGTGAGCCAGTTGGTAACCCATGTTGTGACATAGGGATTTATACCTAGTTTAGTGAGTTTATGTATAATTCCAGCGTGAGGGATGGTGTTGAAAGCCTTGGCAAGATCTAGATAGGCTGTGTGAACCACCTTACCCTCGTCTACAGCTTTGGTGACTGCTTCAAAGAAGTCTATCAGGTTAAGGAGACATGATCTGCCTTTTACAAACCCGAACTGGGTGGGGTCCAGAGTTTGGAGATTACTAATGTCTTTGTTTCTAAGTTCCATGGCCTTACAGACCAGGCTCGTCAGGCTAATGGGGCGGTAGTTCCTGGGGTCTATGGTGGCTCCCCCTTGTGGAGTGGGATAACTGTCGTTGTGCGCCATTCAGTGGGCGCAAAGCCTGAGGTGAGGCTATGACTGAACATGGTACATAGGTGGGGTGCCAGTTCGTTCTGTAGTTCGTGTAGAATGCAGCCTGGGATGTTGTCTGATCCCATGGATACTGTGTTCTTGGCTTTGGAGAGTGTGGTTTTTACCTGTGCAGCCGTGATTACAGGAACTTTGCATTCTTCCGATATTGAGATGGACTCTTTCGGGGGTGAGAGGTGGTTAAGTTAACACTGAACCTATCTGCCAGGATGTTGGCAATATCAGTTGAGTCAGTATATTTAGTGCCATTGTGCTGTAACTCAGAGCTGAGTGTTGCCATTGAGATTCTTGACATAGCTATAGAATGCTTTGTGGTTGTCTTTAGAATCAGTGGCGATTTTGTTTTTGTAACTAGCTTTGGAAGATTTCATCAGGGATCGCAGCTTCTTACTGAGGCTGACCAGGGAGCTCCTCCACTCATGGGATTTTACTCTCTTTTGCAACAGTTTCTTCCTTCTGTTGTACAGTTTGTTAATGGCATGGGACCACCAGATTGGTTTCCTTTTTTTGGAGGATACCGTCTTGGTTCTGTTTGGGATAGCACGACCCATGCACTTGTGTTGTGCTTATAAAGTGCAATTGTGTAGGATTCAGTAGTCGTAACTGTATTGTCTATCTGCATGGGTGTCATGAAGTTCACCACGTCTGTCTTAAGAAGCATGAAGTTGGCTTTGGAGACATTTGTTTACTGTGATTTCCTTAATGGGGATTGGGGGCATGATGTATATATTTAGGGTAATTAACTTATGGTCGGATTGGACCAATTGAGGTGTTGACTTCAGGTGTGGAACACCAGTCACTCATGTTGGTAATGACTAGATCTAGGCTATTGTTGTTCCTGGTGGGGGTGTGGATAAGTTGATCCAGGGCATTAGAGTTTATGAATTCCAGAAAGCGTTGCGCGAAGGAGTTGGTACATGAGTAGTTTTCCCAGTTAATGGTGGGGTAGTTGAAATTGACCATTATTAGGGTGTTTGGTTGAACCCTAATATTTTCCACTACATCAAGAAAAGAGGAGTGGGAATCCTGGGGCATGGTGGGGGATTGGTAGCAATTTGGATTGCAGTTTTGCCCAGAGTTAATTGCACTTGAATAACCTCTGCTGCATTATGCTGAGCAACTAGCCTGGAGGTGTGGATATCCTTAATGAATATGGACACACCTCGTCTTTGGTGTTCCTGTCCAGGTTACTTGGCCGAAAAGTGTGTTATGAGTTGTAGCCTGGTAGTGCAGGGGTGCTGTCGGGAGCCTTGAACCAGGTCTCAGTCACTGCACAGATATCGATGTTCTCCATTTTAAGTAGTGCCTCGAGTGAGTGCATTTTGAGATTTAGACTTCTAGAATTGAGTAGCATCACCCTCAGTTTTTGCTTGCCTGTTCCTGTTATGGTGGTGAATTTGTCATTTGAACCTTGCCTAAAAAAGGCACTATAGGGGTAGCAAGAACCTTAGCCAGTATCCAGAATCCCAGGGGTGACAGGTGCAGGCCACCTCTGGCAAAGCATCGTGGTCTGTTGACCATGTCATCCCAGGCAGACAGATACTGGATCCCTTTAGAATGACACCAGATGCTTAACCAGTTGTTGAAGTCAATCATTTTGTCCTTGTACTGCGGTATCATTCTGGGTGATGGCAGAATGCTACTCAGGGCTAGGGTCATACCTGCCTGGGCTACAAGATTTGAGAGCTATTCCATGTCTCTCTTCATGTAGGCCAGAGAGGTACGTCTCGGGTCGTTCACACCAACATGGACAATGACAGAGTCATATTTGTACTTGTGGAGTGACCTGAGTGCGTGGGTTATGTGGCGGATCCTGGCACCTGACAGGCAGCTGACAGTAACCTTCTCCTTCTTTAGCCTAGTGAGTGGGACATCAGTGTGCCTGACTATAGAGTCACCTATGACTAGTGTGTTGGGGACGTTGGCTGTGGTTGAGTGGCACACTGAGTCTGTGGGCTGTGTGTCATTTGGGTTGTGTTGGGGGGTGGAGGTTGCTTGCATTTCTGCTTTGGAGGTCTCTGTTGCTTGAGCAGATTATTATTGAGAGCCTCTGCAAATGTTTTTGTGTTTCTGTGTGTGGATTTTGGTGGTGTAGATTTAGTGAGACTGTGTGATGAGTGTGGTGTGGTGCAAGTGTTTACCTTCTCCTCTTGACTGTCAAGTTCAGTCTTGGTTGGAGAGCTTTACCTCCAGTTTGGCTAGATAAGTGCATCTCTCACCGGTTGTAGTAGTGGGTGGTAGGAGGAGAGGGTTGTCTGTGTACATGAGGCAATTTCTACATTGCCCCAAG
The DNA here is from genome assembly GCF_019279795.1 of Protopterus annectens. Lineage (NCBI taxonomy): Eukaryota > Metazoa > Chordata > Ceratodontiformes > Protopteridae > Protopterus > Protopterus annectens. The sequence goes on along the minus strand of NC_056747.1, from coordinate 682,325,485 downwards.
ATGCCCAGATTCATCAGATAGACAGGAGAGAACACTGGGAGTTGACCCATGGACATGCCTGAATAAAAAAAAATTTCCTCTAGATAAGTGAGGAAAGTGAGTACAAGAGCCGTTTTTCTCTAAGCAAGTGAGGAAAGTAAGTACCAAAACTGTTTTCCTCTAGGTAATGAGGAAGGTTGAGTGCTGCAGTAATTAGTAGGTTATTTAGTGCTTACAACAAGTTCTGAACAAGTGCTGATCACGAATAAGCAAATGCAAGTGCTAAAACTAAGAATCTGTATCTGGACTAAACTAGTTACAGGAAAGGGGGGAAACAAAGTGCAAATGCGGGCTTTTAAATCAGAAAGTTGAGAGAGATGGAAAAACTGCCCAAATGGCCAATAACTAGAATTTCTAGGCCAGAGCCACTCCTTATGTGGTAGATAGGTTTACCTAGTGCTTACCACTCCCACTGATGAGCTAGAAGGCTTCCCGCTATCTACTCTTTTTGCAGGGGTTAGAGTAACCAGTAAAACCCATGTTGAGAACCTCAAGTCAGCCAGGTTAGCTAGTTCGAATGGAGCAAGTGTTAATTTCTGTAACACAAAATTAATATCCCAAGGAGGGGTCACTGGTTTACTTATGCAAAACCCCTTTCAAGAACATTTGGCATGTGACTGCCTTGAAAGTGAAGGATTCATGGGCAGACATGCTGAAGTGGTTGATAAATGAACCTTGATATTGGAATAAGAAAATCCACAGGATAGTAACTCACACAGATATTGCAAAACCAACGAACAACTAGCCCTGAATATGTACAGGTTGTTGGCACCAACTAGAAAAACCTTTTCCATTTTCTAATATACGATTTTCTTGTCTCCATTAGTACCTGCTTCACATCCTCAGAAAACTGCTGCATAAAAGGAATTAAGACTCTGTCATGTTGACAGTCAACTGAAGAGGATTGATGGAGTGTATCAAACACCCCTGCTGTTATGGGAGTAGATCCATTCTGTGAGGAAGCTTGTGGTAATTGCCCCTGGCCATTTCCAAAAGAAGGGAGAACCACTGTTGCCTAGACCAGAGTCACCGCAATGATCTGGAGAAATTCCTTCTGAATCTTCCGAAGTATCCTGGATATTAGTGCAAAGGGTGGAAATGCATACAGGAACATTCCAGTCCAAAGAAAAGACATATGTCTTCCAGGCATTCTTGCATGGAGTCTGGAACAGAATTTTGCAAATTGATTAATTAGAGAGGAGGCAAAGAGGTCTAATTGAGGAACTCCCATTAGATGGATTAAGTTTAGAAAGACCCCTGGGTCTAGTTTCCATTCGTTTGGGTCTGGTTTGGACCTGCTCAGTTTGTCTGCCGCATAGTTTTGCTCTGATGGAATGTAGGATGCCTATAGAGTGAGAATGTGCTTTGAAGCTCTATCCCAAGCTAACATGGCTAGTCTGCAAAGGGGTACAGGCTGGCTCCCCCTTGCTTGTTGATGTACCAGATGTACTACATCACTATGGTATTGTCTGTAACCACTTCATAGGTTGGTACTAGGCTATCAGCCTTAGGGCCTATATAAGCCTAGCCATAACAATTCCCTGGCTATTTCTTCCCACACTATTTACTTCCCTGGACCCCTGTTGAAGAGGTCCTGTGGACCAAAGATGGTTCAGATTGAGTACCTCGATTAGGACAAGGATCTTCTTGATATTTGTGTGCTTGAGTTGTGTCCTACACTCAATTCACTTTTATCCCTCCTGAAAATGCTCCTCAAGCAAAGTCTGACACATCTGTGGTGACTGACTGCTTTGGAGCAGGGAGGGAGTGAGAAAGGGAGACCTTGATTTAACGATATCTGTTGTCTCCGCCAAGTGATTTCTGTCCTGACAAACCTCAGACCAGGGATCTGAAAAGATAAAGGGTGCTGATGCTGGGACCAAACAATTTCAGATACCACTGTATCTTTCTCACATGGAGTATAGTCAGGGGTACCATGAGACCCAACATCCAGATGTATTCCCTTGCAGTGACTAAAATATAAGGGAAAAACGTAGAAATAGATCTAAATGTTGTTGTTTGCCTTTTCGGCTTTTCCTGGTTAGGGGTCGCCACAGCGGAACTCCGGTCCGCTAATGATTGGCAGTCGATTTTTATGGTGCCGAGTTGCCAGCCTGACGCCCAACCTTCAACGAAGGTACACCCATTCACGCATGTCTTTCGGAGGCCACTCAACTGTGGGGAGGACATGCAGACTCCACACAGAAGACAGTCCAGCCAAGAATCGAACAGGAGAACCTCTTGCTGTGAGGCAACAACACTACCTCTGTACCACCGCGGCACTATAGAAATAAAGATCTATTTTTCCCTCGGGGGGGGGGGGGGGTGGGGGGAGCTATCTGAACTGAGGTGTCTAGTTGACATCAGAGGAATACAACTTTTGAATGTTCTCTTGGAATACCAGCTTGTGCAAAAGATCTCTCACCCAAGAGAGAGAGAGATTCCTAACATTTTGAAAAAGACTATGCAAAGATGAGCAGTTTGTTTTAAATATGGAAAAATGTAGATACCGTGTAGCCTGCAATGAGCTATGACTGAAGATAGACACTTTAGACTATCTACTGCACTAAGAGTGTTCACAAACAGTAAGGCAGAGAACTTTTAATGTGATCCAGATACAACAGAACTTTAAGAAAAGCCTGAAGTCTGGATGAATAGGAATGGGATAAGCATCCTTTAAGTCTAGTGTTACCAGAAAACTTGAAAGATGATGAAAACGCAACAAGTTGTTGAGTGACAGCATTTTGAATTTGGGAACTATTACAAACAGGTTTAGGAAAGAAAGATCCCGAACTGGTCTCCAAATGTTTCCTTTCTTGGGAGCAGGATCATCTTTGAATAAAACTCCTTCCCCACCTATGAAGGAGGAACTGGTTCTATCACTGCTTTGGGACAGTGTGTGATGAAGAACAAGTAGAAAGAAAACAATCTGATCTGCAGGATGAGGAATGACCCCTGGAAAAGAGGAATTTCATCCCACTGCCATCTGTAACACTGATGAATGATTTTCAGAAACCATCTGTCTGAAACAATGTTTCAAAAAAAAAAAAAATAGGAGGGGCCCTAAGATCTTTTGAGCAGTCATTCAGACTTGTTGGAGTGTCCTTGATTTTGGTAGGTTTGAGACTTATTTTTGGAGCCTCCTTGCCACTTCTTAAACCGTCTATTTACCTCAGTTCTGTTGAGACTGTTTATTCTGTTTTTTAGTCGAAATTAGATGAGAAAGAAAATCCCTTGGGCAATTTGGAAAAGGAGGGCTGAAAAATGTTGAGATTCCCTGGATCACCTTTCTCCTGTCATCATAGGGTTGCCACCTTTTCAAATGTCCAAAGTGGGACATTTTTGGTACAAATGTCAGATTTTGCAGGGTGAAACATACCCACGGCCAGTACAAAGGCAGAACTTCAATGTTTTGCCTAAATAAAAGCTTATTCTTGTAGCATTTTAGTTGCTTATTCTGTTTCTTATAACATTTAGGTGTTTCAGCTAGAGAATAACTGTTTTATGCAATTATTACATAAAATATAGGAAATATTTTTGTCCTAAAATCTCAGGACATTTGCTATTGTTTTGATTTTTTTGCAGGACACAACTGCCCAAAGAGGGACTGTCCCTCACAAAGTGGGACAGGTGGTAACCCTATGTCATCACACTTTTTGATCACCTCTGCAGCAGAAGGGCCAAACACTAAATCCTGTATCCAAGGGACATTTTAAAATATCATTTTTACATCATGTGGAAGGTTCTGAGAATGCAGCTAAGCAAACCTCCTTAAAACCATACCAGTGGCCATAGCCCTGGAAGAATTATCAACAGTCATACACACACTGCAAACAATGAGTAGTGACCTGTGCAATAGAAGAAACTATTTAAAGCAGATTTTTCTTCACAAGAAGAAATTGTAGATAAAACATTCCTTGTACTTTCACAATGTGTTGGAATAAACTTTAACATAGGAATAGGAGTTTGACAATTTAAAATTCTGAAATTCAAACTTGCAGAAGTATACAGTTTTTCCCATACCTATCAGTAATTTTCCCATCCTTATTAAAAAGAGTAATATTGGAATTAACTACGTGTTTAGCAGCAGACGAGTCAAAGAACCAGAGCCAAGATTATAGCTGCTAGGTTAAGTTTGGGCATAGCGTATAAAAATTTAAGACTGAGTAACTTTATACATCCTATCTGCCTTTGTAAGAACAGCTGGCTGATTTTCAGAAAAATTGCAGGCAGTAAGACACTCATCTTCTAAAGCAGGCAAGACAGGAGGAATGGGTGTAGGTTCTGATTACCTCTGGTAAATTTCTGGAAAGTCCTTCTGTAACAACTCATGGTACTTTTTGAGGGACTGAGAAACCTCAGTGTTCTCCCACTGAAAGCACTGGGACATTCTAGCAATAATCTGAGAAAGAGAACCCCCCACATGGAGAATCAGAAAGAGAGCTATTCTCTGAGTCTGAATCAGACGTAGAGGACAAAAACCTGAATCCATCCCTGCATCTTTTCTGTTCAGATTCAGAATCTTGAATCTCTTCAGGTAAGGGGGGGGATCCCTCTTTCTTTTACTGGAAGCTTTTGTACCTGAAAGATTGCTAGCCTGAATCAAACCCTGAGCTAGTCCCAGTAAGCTATTCCTGTACAAAGAAATGTGAGGAGGAGTAGATGCATGCTTGGTTTTCTGTTTCTTTTTGACAGGAAAAATGAGGCCAACCATGTTGCTAATGGCAGCAGCTGCTTCCCCAGGGATGGGCACAGCATTCTAACATAACAGGGACCACTTCCCTGTTCCCTCTCCCAGGACCGACAAGAGTGCTTCTCCTTTGCCCACTGACCCAAACAGCCATAGAAGATGTAGTTAACCCCTGGTCCATACTGGCTGTAGGTGCTACTGCATAGGAAGCCAGGGTAAAAAATAAGTGGTCTGAAGTATGACAAATGGCCACAGCAGTGTCACCCACCTGTCGCTGAGGCAAATTGCTAGCCTCTGTGGTGGCAGAAGCTATTTGCTTAACATTTTCTTTTTGTGGCTGGAAGAAGGACTGAAGGTGGGAGTGACAATCTGTTCCATGGTCAAGCTGAAAATGGTGCCTTTGTCCTGAGGAAAACAAGTCCTATGCCATTAAAACTACCAGTCCACGAAAGTTACTTTTTTGACAGGAAAAAAAACACAGTAAAAAGTACTTTCAAAGCACTATGGCAGCCCCACAACCTTAAAATAAATGCAGTTCCTCTACAGAAATAGTTCATCAGTTGGATAACACTACTTTTAAACTGACAGAAACAACAAGTGCTCAGTTTTAAAAGTATGTTACAGTCTGGAGGCTGTTAAAACAACAGTCCAGGCTTTAAAATAACTTTCCTGAGAGAAAAGTAATAAAACATCAGTACAAAATAAGAAAAGGGAAGTTTTTTTTCACAAAGGGAACTTATCTGCCCAGCTAAGGAATGCACAAGTCGACCATCCATTCTCAGAAGCCTCAGAGAACTGTACTCTTTGGCAGCAGTAGAGCTGTGAAGTGCTTCGCACCCAAACCTCTCTTTTATTCAGCTCAGCCTGAGTTGCTTGGCGGTGTGGGTACATGGAAGGTGCCCTGAAGCTTTGGAAGCTGGCCAGTTGTTATATCCTTATCAGGTTGGTAACCTATATAGCTAAGGCTACTGCAGCAGTGATCAATATGAAGAGCATTGATGGATTTAAATACCTGCCTATCTTACCCAACATTTTATAAACCTGTGCATTATCTGAGCACACCACAGAAAATAGGACAGATAATTAGTAGGAGTCTGTCAGCCTGATGCAGAACCTGCTTCAATTGTATGCCCACTTTCTGTCCAGGAGTTTGTTTCACAAAAAGTACAGTTTTGTACCTACCATAAATGTAGATGTTCGAGTGCTAATACAGCTGCAGTAATCACAGATGGGTTTTCTGCCGTCAGGCGGGTCCTCGGTCGGCCGAATTCCAAAGTCTAGGTCCAGCGTCGGTTGTCGTTGCTTTCTTTCCTGACGTCAGTGCGACAGGGGTATATAAGACACAGCCGACGCCATATTCTTCAGTCTTTCTTGCCCCAGATGTCAGGTGCCCCCAGAAGGAAGGCAATACATAAATTATATATATGTACACAAGCAATGCAATATAATTAAAAATCCGTAGTTGCAAGCAAATACACCATAGAAGGATAACCCAAATTAGGTTGTATGAGGAGGTGTTAGCCACTAGGCCTTTACCAAGAGGGGAAGGAGGGAGGAAATGTACTGCAGCTGTATTAGCACTCGAACATCTACATTTATGGTAGGTACAAAACTGTACTATGTTCATCGTGCATACAGCTGCAGTAATCACAGATGGGTAGAATCCCAAAGCTACGCACAGGGTGGTAGGCACTAGGTGGAACTGGGAGCAGCTTGAATGCCCTGCAACACAGCAGTGGCAAAGCCTGCTCTAGTTTTGGAATATAAAGGCAGGTGGTAGTGTTTTGTGAAGTTATGCACAGAACTCCAAGTGGCTGCCTCCAAAATACCTTTGGTAGGGACTCCTCTGAGGAAGGCTGTAGAGGTAGCTGTGGCCCTTGTGGAGTGGGATCTGATGCCTGTAGGAACAGGTTTGCCATGAAAGGAGTAACAAAACCGTATGCAATGGCCTATCCATTTTGAAATTGTTTGTTTGGAAATTGGCTTCCCTTGAGCTCCTACAGCATAGGACACAAACAGTTGTTCTGATTTCCTGAAGGGCTGTGTTCTGTCCAAATAGTAATGTAGCTGTCTATGGATGTCTAAGGAATGTAGCAGCCTTTCCCCTTTGTTTTGTGGATTGGGGTAAAAGGTAGCTAAGTGTATGGCCTGATTTAAAGCTACCCTGGATACTACCTTAGGCATAAATGAAGGGTTGGTTCGTAGGGAAACCCTGTCCTGATGGAAGATGAGAAAGGGCTGCACAGCCATGAGGGCTTGTAGTTCCGAAACCCTACGAGCTGAGGTAATGGCCAGAAGGGAAGGCTGTTTTCCAGGACAAATATTGCAAATCTGTAGAGGCAGCTGGTTCAAAGGGAGGTAATGTTAATTTTTCTAGAATGTAGTTAAGATCCCAGGCTGGTATTGGTTGTTTCCTTGGAGGTCTTATATTCTTAGCTTCTCTGAGGAACTGTCTTAAAAGTGGGTGAGAGAATAAGGGTGGATCAGTGTTGTATTCTGCAGAAATGGCTGAGGCATGAATTTTGATGGAGGAAAATGAAAGTCCACTGTTTAACAGCTCAGCTAGATACTGTAATATCTGAGGCAAATTCAGTTTTCTAGGATCCTGGCCTTTTTTCTCATTCCAAGCGCAAAACGCTTCCATTTTGGAGTAAGCCTTTCTAGTAGATGGCCTTCTGGCCTCCAAAATGACATCCTGCACCTCTTTGGAGAGTAGGGTCTGTTGTGGTGTTAAGGAATTTTCCATGCAGCCAGATTGAGAGTCTTCAGCTGACTGTGAAGAGTTTTGTAGCTGTGCTGAGTCAGTAGAAGAGGCATTATAGGTAGGGTCCAGGGAGGAGTATGTTAGGCTCCTCAGGAGTGGGGTACCAGTGTTGTCTTGGCCAGTCTGGAGCAATCCGTATCATCTTCGGTCTGTCTGCTCTTGCTTTCAAGAGCACCTTGGGCAGAAGAGGCAAAGATGGGAAAGCGTAAACTGTCCATGTTGCCCAACTGAAAGAAAGGGCGTCCACTCTCCAGGCCTTTGGATGAAAGGTCCTTGAACAGAACTTTTTCAATTGATGGTTCCTGTGGGAGGCGAAGAGATCTATGTCTGGTCTTCCCCACGCTTGGATTATCTTTGTAAACACTTGAGGATGTAACTTCCATTCGTGTGGATCTGTCATATTTCTGCTTAGATTGTCTGCCAGCATGTTTTCCAATCCTGGCAAGTACTGTGCTTGAAGTTCGATTTGCCATTCCAGAGCCAAGTTCCAAAGCGACATGGCTAGCCTGCACAGGGGGTATGAATGTGTTCCTCCTTGTTTGTTTATGTACCACATTACTGTGGTGTTGTCTGTTCTTATCAATAATTGCCCTGGATGCAGGAGGTCCATGAAAATTGTAATTGCATTTATCACTGCTAGCATTTCTTTTTGATTGATGTGAAGGTGCTTTTCCTTTTGGGACCATTTGCCCTGAATGCACCTGTCTGTCATGTGCGCCCCCCAGGCGTAGTCTGAGGCGTCTGTTGTGATGACTTGATTTGCTTGAGGCTTGCAGAATGGAAGACCTGTGTTTGTTTGGCATGCTTGGGCCCACCATAGAAATTCCTTTTGCAAACATGGAATTATTGGTATTATTGTTTCCAAATTGTGGCTGTGTTGAGACCATAGGTTTTTTAGGTACCATTGAAGTTTCCTCATATGCAACTTTGCACATGGGATTAGAAGAATGCAAGATGCCATGAAGCCCAGAGCCTGCCGGATTTTCCTTGCAGTGAGCCTGGTACAATTTGCTAGTATTTTGAAGTAATGAGTTAGTTGCCCTTGTTTTTTTTTTTTTTTTGGCGTAAGATAGGCCATCTGGGTGTTTGTGTCCAAGTTGGCACCCAGGAAAGTTATTTTCTAAGATGGTGTTAGCCTGGATTTCTCCTTGTTGACTGTGTATCCCAGAGAATTCAATAACCGTGTTACATAAGCCAGATGTTCCAGAAGTAGGTGCTTGTTGTCCGCTTGGATCAGGCAGTCGTCCAAATAAGGGTAAATTTGTATCCCTTGAAGTCTGCAGTAGGCAATTACTGATGCCAGGCATTTCGTGAATACTCTGGGCGCAGTAGATAAGCCAAAGGGCAATGCAGAGAATTGATAGTGGATTGAACCTGCAAGAAATCTGAGGTATCTTCTGCAGCTTTGTCTGATTGGGACATGCAGGTATGCCTCCTTGACGTCCAATGTTACCAGCCAAAACTCCTTGCCCAGCATGGGAAGAAGCTGCTGTAATGTGAGCATCTTGAATTTTGGTACGAGTAGAAATGTGTTTAGGATGGATAAGTCCAAAATGGGTCTCCAGCTGGTTCCTTTCCTTGGTACCAGAAAAAGTCTGGAATAAAAACCTTGACCTTGTTCGTGAGTAGGTACCTCTTGAATAGCTTTCATGGCCATAAGCTTTGAAATTTGTATTTGAGCCTCTGCCCTTTGATTGTGTGGCAGGTTCGGCATGCCTCTCATTTTGGAAGAGTGTGAAAGTGAAATCTGTAGCCTCTGTTTATAATGTCCAGGATCCATTTGTCTGTTGTGATAATATGCCAATTTCTTGTAAATAATGCCAGCTTTCCTCCCAAGGGTGCTGCCAGCTGAGACTTGCTTGGCATGGAAAGGGAGAAGTCATTGGGTTTGTTTCCTGTATTGCTGTGCACTGTCTTCGCCACCTCTTGTTGCTGGAGTTTGCCATTGTCTGCCTCTATATGCTCCTTGAGGTTGTCCTCTGCCCCTTGTGCGCCTGTATCTACCTCTTTGTGGCTTGTCCGTGGCTGGAAAGGACCAGTTCTTTGCAGGCCAATTTCTGCTAAAACGTGGTGGTTGAACCTGTAGAAAAGCTTTGACAGTTTGCATAGATTTAGCTTTTTCTTCCATTTTCCGTAGTATCTCCTCAGCATTAGTACCAAATAGTACATCCTTTTCTAAAGGAGCATCTAGTAGCTTAGCTTTAAAATGGTCAGGCAAGGTTTGTTCTCTAAGCCAGGCATGTCTACAAATGACTGATCCTGTCACAGCAGCTCTACTTGAGGCCTCTAGGGCATCATAGCCACATTGTAAGGTGTGTTTACCCACTTGTTCTGCACTATGCATCATATCCTGCAACTCCTTCAAATCTGGTTGTTCAGGTTGAGACATTTTATTTCTTAATTGTGATAACAGAAACTGCTGATATTTAAGCATATGGAACTGACAATTTAAGGCCCTCATGGCTAGGGTGGCCGAGGTATATACCTTTTTTTTCCACCTTTCTAAGGATCTAGACTCTCTCTTTCGGAAGGTAGTGGATTCTTAGCAGTAGAGGCCTTCATTCCCTTGGGGCCTTGAGAAATGGTTTCAGGGTCAGCATTATGGCTTTTGTAAAGAAATTGGTGAGAGGTAGGAACTCTGTAGTACCTATCAGGCTTGACTGGGGCAGGAGGCAGGGAATCCGGATTTAGGCAAGCCTCCGAGTAAACATCATCAAGTATGTCCAAGACAGGAGGTATCGCCAGAGGTCTGTGCTGAGGTAACAAAAGAAATTCCCTAAGTCTTTTCTTGGAATCAGAAAAGTCTTGGCCTTCCCAATGGAAGTGTTTCCTCAAGGTGTGCAAGGTTTCCCCAAAAGAGAAATCCTCTGGGGGAGATACAAAAGGAATGGACTGCTCAGCATCTGAATCTTGAAAAGGGGAGTACGAGTGTTCCTCTTCATCAGAATGTTCTGAAAAAATGGAATCCTGGTCAGAAGAGGGAGAAGCTTCCTCCACTCGGGGTCTCTTGTCTGGAGGGGGCTGGGAACCCCTGATAAGAGTAATTAAATCCTCAGCCATTTTTAGCATCTGCTTTTTAGGCATGTGGCCTGGAGATGGGTCCTGTGCAACAGGCCTCTTGGGATGCATGGCTGATTTGGACTTAGTAAAGGCCTTAATGGAGAAGGAAGATGAGGGTCTAAAAACACCATGGGTGGAAGTGGACCTATCCACATTAGGAGGCTCAACACTCACAGTGGCTTCGGTGGTTGTAGTCTGGGTATGGGCGAGGTACCTGCGGTCTCGGTTACAGAGGACACCGCCAAAGAAGTATAGTCGGTAGTCAGGAGCTGCGTAGGTGCCTCGCTGAGAACCGGACCACGTGTAGCCGGTTTTGGCGTGGTGTCTGTGGAGACCGCGGGCCTCGCGTGTCGGTCTTTGTCCTTGTGTTTTTTGAACAAAACGGCAGTCGGAGTATCCGACGACATTTTATAATCAAAGGATGTTCTTCATCTCACATTGCTGCAGTCCTTACACTTGGGTAGTCCGCTGTCCTCGGTCGGCCCGAATATCAAAGTATAAGGCTGACGTCGGTCAGGGCGCATTTGACTGACGTCAGGGTACAAATGCGCATGACCGACGTCATATCCTCAGTCTTTTTTGCCGCATGGTCCGATGCAGAAGCAGCATTGCAAGTGCCGGTTGGCGTTCTGAGATTTTTCGATTTAGAAGTTTCAGACCGAGTTCAAAGTTGGCTAAGTACCCCGTTGGGAATATTTTAGTTTTTCTTGCCTCAATCATTTACCGGATGTCAGAAAAAGTCAATAATTGCATTTCTTGTGGGAAACAGATACCGCATAGAGATTATCATACGTTGTGTATTCCTTGCTTAGGGCCTGAGCACGACGTTGTTGGCTGTCGCCTTGTGCTAGATTTAATAAACGCACTATAAAGAGAAGGTTGGATTGTGCAAGGTTAGTCTTTGGGAAGCGGTGCAACTATAAAATGCCGCCGGATGCTCCGGCGCCCGCTTCTTCAAGAAGCGCAAGGACAAGGCAGTTAAGCCTAGGTTAGAAGAGCCGCCTGTACTGGACGCCGGTTCTTTAGAGGTGTAGGTGGGAGCCGCGGCCCCACCTGAGGTTTCTTTGTCTTCCCAGGGTGAGACCTTATTATTACAAGATGTGGCCTCTCCGGAGACAAGTCAGGCTGAGGGGGCTTCTCAGGTTACTATACTCCCCTCCCTTCCTAAGGTGGCTAGGCCCTCTCCTTCTGTTTCAAAGGCTTCTCCCAGGGGCAGGCCAGGTTTAGCTTCAGTTGGTGTTACCCCTAGCTCTTCAGGTACTATGCCCAAGAAGCATATGCTTAAAATGGCAGAAGATTTGATTACTTTGATTAGGGGTTCTATGCCCCCTCCTGATAAGAGACCTAGGGTGGAGCCTGAGCTGGGGGGTTTTGAGCAGGCTTCAGATGTTTGAGTCTTCGGCTGAAGACTTGCAGGAGTACTCTCCTTATTCTGATTCTGATGTGGATGATTCTACTCCTTCTGCTACTCCGCCTGAGGATTTTTCTTTTTCAGAAACTCTTCATTCCATGAGGGAGCATTTTAAGTGGGAAGGTCAGGACTTCTCTGATTCCAGGAAAAGGCTTAGGGAATTTCTGTTTTTACCCCAGCATAGGCCTTTGGCTATACCTCCTGTTTTGCATGTAGTGGAAGATGTTTTTACAGAAGCTTCTCTTAATCCTGATTCTTTGCCTCCTGCTCCTGTTAAGCCGGACAGGTATTACAGGGTGCCTGAAGCTCATAAGTATCTTTTGATGAGTCCTAGGGCAGCCCCAGAAACTATCAGCCAGGGGCCTAAAGGTGTTACGGCTTCTGCTGTTAAAAATCCGCTTCCTGCCGACAAGGAGGCTAGGGCCTTGGATAGATGGGGAAAGAAAGTCTATACTTCTTCTACTCTTGCTATGAGGGCTCTGAATTGCCAGTTTCACATGTTGAAATACCAAAACTATCTCCTTTCACTATTGAAGTCTAAGGTTGATGCTCTGGCAGTAGGTATTGATTGTAAAGAGTTGCAAGATTTAGTGCATGTTTCTGAACAGGTGGGTAAGCATTCTTTGCAATGTGGTTTTGATGCTGTACAGGCCTCGTCTAGGGTGGTTGCCACTGGGTCAGTTCTTCGCAGGCACGCCTGGCTGAGGGATCAGAATTTGTCTGAACATGTTAAAACAAGGATTTTAGATGCTCCTTTACAATCTGACGTGTTGTTTGGTCCTCCTGTTGAGTCAGTTTTAAAGAAAATGGAAGACAAGGCTAAGTCTATGCAGACTGTTAAAGATTTTTTGCAGGTCCAGCCTCCAAAGTTTAGTAGAAATTGGCCTACTAAAGGGTGGACGATTCTTCTTATGATTCCCAGTCTAGGGGTAGATCTAGACGTGGTAGGGCAGAGCTCAGGGCTCTTTCAGGCCTAGAACAGGAGTTCTCCTGCACAGGCTTCGGTGAGGGCAGCGGTCAGTCCTTTCAGTAAACAGACCCAATGACCTACCTTTTCAGCTGCCAGAGCCTGCCTGTCTGGCGGCACCTTTGGGAGGAAGGTTGGCACTTTTCAAAGAAAATTGGAGTTTAATTACCCAGGACAGATGGGTATTGGATATCATACACCACGGCTACAGGTTTTATTTCCATACCTTGCCTCCTTTCAAAGGCATGCCAGACGTTCCTCCTCAACAAAGGATAGAGGCTCACAAACAGGTTTCTCTGTTGCTCCAACTAGGGGCCATACAGCCGGTCCCTCTGCCAGAAGTGGGCCTAGGATTTTATTCTCGCCTGTTCCTAGTACCAAAGAAGGGGAACTCGTGGAGACCAATTTTGGATTTATCTATCCTCAACACTTATCTGGACATTCCCAAGTTCAAAATGTTGACGTTGCAGCAGCTTTTACCTCTGCTGGGCAAAGATCATTGGATGGTAACTTTGGATCTCAAGGAGGCTTACCTTCATGTTCCTATCAGACTCAGTTGCAGAAAGTATCTGCGTTTCGAGCTGGGACTTCTCACTATCAGTTCTCTGCATTGCCCTTTGGCTTATCTACTGCGCCCAGAGTGTTCACGAAAGTTCTGGCTCCAGTGATAGCTTTCTTCAGACTAAAAGGAATACAGATCTATCCTTATTTGGACGACTGCCTAATTCTGGCTCAAGGAAGGGAAGAGCTTCTTCATCATTTGGAATATGTGATAGCAGTGCTAAGATGCCTAGGGTATTCTGTGAACGAAATAAAGTCCAGTCTAGTACCCTCTCAAGACATGTGCTTTCTGGGTGTGAGACTGAATACAGCATCCCAGATGGCCTTTTTAACCCCGGACAAACAAAAGAGTCTATCCCTTTACTTCCATCAACTATCTCATCAGTCCGGGCTGACTGCAAGGACAGTCCTTCAAGCCTTAGGGTTCATGGCATCTTGTATTCTGGTGCTTCCCAATGCCAAACTGCATATGAGGAAGCTACAATGGTATCTCAAAAATGTATGGACACAGCACTGCCAGGATCTGGACACTGTCATTCAAATAATACCTTGCATTCAGAAGGAATTTTTGTGGTGGGCTCAGGAATGTCACCTAAACAAGGGACTCTCTGTGACCCGCCAGAGGCGAGTCAGATTTTAACGACAGATGCCTCAGACAAAGCTTGGGGAGCTCATCTAAATGGAAAGTGGATACAAAACAAGTGGCCTGTCAGACTACAACATCTACATATCAACATGAAGGAGATGTTAGCAGTCCAGTTTGCATTAATAGCTTTCAAGGAATTCCTTCTTCCAGGACAGGTGTTGATTCTAACAGACAACACAACTGTCATGTGGTACATCAACAAGCAAGGGGAACGATTCTTATCCTCTATGCAGGCAAGCAATGATTTTGTGGGAGACTGCTCTCAGTTTACAGCTCAATCTTCAGGCAAGGTTTCTGCCAGGAGCACAGAACTCCTTAGCAGATGTGTTGAGCAGATCAATTATGGATCCCCACGAGTGGAAATTGATCCTCATGTATTTCAGAAATTGACAGTGTCATGGGGAACTCCAGACATAGATCTGTTCGCTTCTCCACTAAACCATCAGCTGCCAAAGTTTTGCACAAAAAGGTTTCATCCCACAGCTTGGAGAGTGGATGCTCTTTCTTTCAATTGGAGCAATCTTCATGTGTATGCCTTTCCACCTCTGCCTCTCCTCCCAAAGGTACTTTTGAAGGTCAGACAGGACAAGCCAAGGATGATTTTAATAGCTCCAGATTGGCCTCGACAGCACTGGTACCCATTACTAAGAAGTCTAGTACGGAAGCCTCCATGGCCTTTGCCTTCGATCCCACACCTGTTGTCATAGGAGGACAGCCATTTGCTCAATGTCAAGCTTCACTCTCTGCACCTAACAGCCTGGCATATTCTGTTTTGAACCATAGTGGGCCTCCACTTCCTCAGCAAGTTTTGAATGTTATTTTGGAAGCTAGAAGGCCTAGTACAAGGAAAGTGTACACGGATAAATGGAAGAGATTTTTATTTTGGAGTGCAGCAAAAGATTTTGATGTTTCTGGGCCTAATTTGAGTGTGGCTCTTCAATATCTTACTGAGTTACTGGACAAGGGTTTGTCTTTCTCTTCTATTAAGGTTCATGCTGCAGCAATTTCGGCTCACTATGATTGTGACCCACCATTGTTTTCTCATCCTTTGTTCAAGCAATTTCTTAGAGGGGCAAAGAATATAAGACCCCCACGAAAAGCTCCTACTCCTGCTTGGGATCTCAATTTTGTGTTGGAGAAACTCACTCTACAACCTTTTGAGCCTGCAGCTACTGCTGAGTTGAAATATTTATCATGGAAGACTGCTTTTTTTATTGGCCATTACCTCTGCAAGAAGGGTGTCTGAATTGCAGGCCCTTATGGCGGTTGAGCCTTTCTTGATTTTCCATAAGGATAGGGTATCATTACGTACTAATCCTTCCTTTATGCCTAAGGTGGTTTCTAGTGTGGCTTTAAACCAAACTATTCATTTGCCTACTTTTTATGCAAATCCCCAAAATAAAGGGGAAAAGATTTTGCACACTTTAGATGTTCACAGGCAGTTGCGTTATTATTTGGACAGAACTAAAGGGTTCAGGCAGTCTCAGCAGTTGTTTGTTTCTTTTGCTTTGAGTTCTCAGGGCAAGCCTGTGTCAAAACAAACTATTTCTAAGTGGATTGGGTTTTGCATTTCTTTCTGTTATTCCCATCATGGCAAGGAGATTCCAGCTGGGATTAGGCCTCATTCCACTAGGGCTACTGCCACTTCAACAGCTTTTTTGAGGGGAGTGGCAACCAAGGATATTTTGGAGGCAGCTACTTGGAGTTCTGTGCATACTTTCTCCAGGCATTATCACCTGCCACTTTACTCTAAGTCCAGGGCTGGTTTTGCCACTGCTGTTTTGCAGGGCATTTTGGCGGCTCCTGCTTCCTTGTAGTTAGCCATCCTCCCTTACCTCTGCTTTGGGATTCTACCCAAGTGTAAGGACTGCAGCAATGTGAGATGAAGAACATAGTACAGTTTTGTACCTACCATAAATGTAGATGTTCGAAGATCCACATTGCTGCAGTCCAATTTACCCTCCCTCCTTCCCCTCTGTAGTTAGAGGTGGTTGTGTGGGTTGCTTTGTACATATTGTGTATATTGTATATATTGTACATATAGTTGGTGCAAGGGTGGTTGGTTGGTTGTTTGCTGTCTTTTGGTTTTGACCTTTATTTTTAGGGTCTTCTGACATCTGGGGCAAGAAAAGACTGAGGATATGACGTCGGTCATGCGCATTTGTACCCTGACGTCCTGACGTCAGTCAAATGCGCCCTGACCGACGTCAGCCTTATACTTTGATATTCGGGCCGACCGAGGACAGCGGACTACCCAAGTGTAAGGACTGCAGCAATGTGGATCTTCGAACATCTACATTTATGGTAGGTACAAAACTGTACTTTTTACCAAAAAAGTGCCGGGCGAACTCCGCTCGACGCTTAATAGTGCGTTTATTGAAAGTAGCGCAAAAGCGACAGGCCGAGACGTCGTGGTCTGGGCCTAAACAAGGTATGCAGAGGGAATGGAAATCCTTATGCTGTATTTGCTTCCCACAAGAAATACAATTGTTAACTTTGTCTGACATCGGTCTGAGGCAAGAAAAGTTTCCCCAACGGGGTAATTAGCTTTAAAGAAGACTTCGGTTTCCAATTATTCGTAATTTCAGGAGCTGGCCGACCGGCACTTGCGAACTGCTTCTGCTTCGGGCACCGCGCGGCAAAAAAGACTGGAGAATATGGTGTTGGCTGTGTCTTATATACCCCTGTCGCACTGACGTCAGGAAAGAAAGCGACGACAACCGACGCTGGACCTAGACTTTGGAATTCGGCCAACCGAGGACCCGCCTGATGGCAGAAAACCCATCTGTGATTACTGCAGCTGTATGCATGATGAACATCCAGGGGTGATATCAGCAGAGAAGGACATTATCTGCTGTGTGTTTTGGCTGGCCCTGCTACCCATTTTAAGGTTGCTTATTACAGTGTTGGCAGGTAGGCTGAGACCATCTCAATCTAGTAACCAAAGCAGTGGAAACATTTTCTTCATGTTAGTCCTGCATTTGAGGTGTGTGAGCTTTCACTGTTTGCTGTTCCCTTGCTTTACCATGAATAGCAAAGTTCAAGTCAAACCTGTAAGTTATTTTTGCAGTAGAAGCTGTGATTTAAATTACTAGTTATTATCTCCTTGATACAAAATGTGTATTTAGAGTTATTTTAGTGCTTCAGCTTTTATTTTTGATTTACTGTCTTGTACTTGGTACCATAATAGGTCTCTGATGTGAACAGTAGACAGACATTATAATGATGTAGCTAAGTGCTAATTACACACATTTTTCCCTATACAGCCCATGTGCTAATAAGTTTGACTTGTAACATTTCTAGCAATGACTCTTTTCACATTATTTTGCACTGAATATACTGCAGAAGTACTGTAAGATAAGACAAATACTTATCAAAAGGAGTAAGTGTTGAATTCATCATTCTTCAGAACAAGCAGCTTTTCGATTGCTTTTATTGTTTTGTTTTATAAGCTACACCTTTCCGCTCTCCAATATTACTTATTTTTTTAAGGCAAAGTTAATGGGGTTTGTCTAACATTCTGTTCTCTCTTCTATTTAAATGCACAATTTCCTCTTCCTTCTTACATCAGGCCCTCTAGCCTATTGAACTGAAGTTTTTTTTTTTTTAATATACTTAGTAGTCTCTCCCATATGAGTGTTCTTAGACAAGATTCTCAAACCCTGATAGCCCACATTTCTCTGCATCTGGATGCCGAAGGATTGAAATACTTATGCTATTGTTATCATTAATGGAATGCCGCTATCTGCCTTTTCGTAGTGATTACACCCCCCCCCCCAATCTGCTGTCCAGGTTTGAAACTCTTTAACACTTTTCCTCGGGCCAGTTCCCTAGCACCTGGTTCTTGAAGTCAGATCAAAGCTGAGAGTGATGTCAGTAGATAGTCTGCCCCCACTTCATAAAGGCAGCCTTTAACACTTTTTTGTCCTCTTTTAATAATGCAGGAAGCAGTCACTGCTATCCTACAGGACAAGGTGGTTACATATGTTTGAATTTGGAGTCAAACCAGACAAAATTGTGCAGATGTTTGGGGAACAGTCAGAGTGCATCTGTCATTTCATTTTTGTAACAGACCATCTTATTCATATACAGATGAGAATTCCAGTCCTAAAAATATGGCTGTATTTTCTTCTATCTGTGTACTTCTGTTTGGATGTCTTTATTTGAGGTCTGTCATTATTTAATCTCCACTTTTAAGATTCAGGAGTGGTACAAGTACATCTCTTCTCCCATCTTACACTTCCAAGTTCTCATCAATAATCTGCCTTGTATTTCTGTACCACTTTTGCAGTTCATATGTCTATAATGAAGCAGTATATCTGCTTGCTGTTCTACAGTAACATGATAATACAGTTGAATATGTTATATGATTCCTACACAGAACTGCACTTATTTTATTTTTCAAGAGTTAATAAAGAGAAAAATAGTTCTGAAGTGGACATGCATCTAACAAGCAGCGTGATCATGTAACAGGTAAGGGGAAATCAGGAATAAAGTATGCATAACAGATCTACATATTTTCTTTGCTGTTCTACAGCTTTAGATAACAGGCTAGTAGAGTATAGTGCTTAGGCTAACTGTGGTCATGAATTATATTTGCAAACTGTATTACAGAAGGGAGATGATGTCTAACCTTTTCAAAACCACTCTGTTTTTTGCTATCTAATCCTTTGAAATGCCTCTAGCAAATTGGTCTATAATTCTGAAATGCATAATTCATTAACTCGCAGCAAATTATATTTTAACACTGCAGCAAATTCAAGTTATATTAGTGTGTGTAGTCAGACAAGCATGAAAAACAATACTGGAGTGAGTTAGGTATTTCATGTTTTTTATATGATCATCTGGCCACTTAATTCCAGGTGCAGCAACGTCTGTTATTCTTCCATACCTCTCAACTGTCGCTGATTTGCAGAACATCCCTTATTTTGCCTCATATTTTGTACAGAGCCTATAAAAGTTTTGATTCTTGTGTTTAATTCTTGATTATTGCAGTTGGTCAGTAATTCCTGGCATAAGAGTTTCATGCTTATTCAGAAAATATGTTGATGCAAAACTTGTACTACTAACTTGTTAAATGAATTAGAGTAATATTTAAAAATGTCCTCCATTTTGGAAGTTTGCCCCCTTTATTTTGGGCTTTATCCAAAATTCATGAGTAAAGATTGCTCCAACATGAAAAAGCCGTATCTCTCAAAGATATCGACAGATATGGCTTCTTCATGTTTTTTATTTGCTTACTTGTCAGCCACATATGTGAACTTATTCTCTTCACACCATTTTCAGCCATGATACCTGCAAGCTATAAGGGCAAGTGTAATTACTACTTATACATCATCAATGTAGTGTTGCCAGTCAGCCAGCAAATTTATGGGAGGGAGGTGGAAAATGGAATACCTGGAGAGAAAACAGACTGACATAGGAAGACATGCTAGATTCCACACAGACAATAATCAGAGATCAGGATTGAACTCGGGACCCTGAGCTAAGAAGCAGAGATCTTATCACTAAGACACTGTGCTGCCCATGCTTTCATAATACACTTGCTCTCTCTATTGGCTTAATTGTTGACATTGTAACTATGGGACCTTAGTTTTGCATTTTATGTACTAATTTGTTTCTGTGGTGTTGCCCTCTTAGGTTCATCCCTTGTGGACCATTTTAAGTCTAGCTAGTTATCCTATTGGAGAATCAAACCCTGCAGCTTTTTCAGTAAGATAAACACCTTGACCATTATGCCAACCCCCAACAATAAAATAACATTTCCTATATTAGCTATGCAGTAGGGAATGGTTGACAAACAATAATAACAGATTCATAGTTGTTAGGCATCTACCCAGGAAACCAGGAGGGAGCCTAACCCAAATTCCTAGTTACTTCAGAGCATTGTGCAAGTGACATGCTCAGTTACACACAATAGGAAAATTAAGGAGGTAAGATTCAGATGTTGTGCACTTGCCACAGGAAATAGCTCATTAACAAGTCAGAACTTGAGTTCTCTGCGTTAACTGCCAGGGTTTATTTAATCAGCTTGACCTGTTTATTGTCCTGTACTCCTCACATTATTTCTCCTGGGCTTACTGTAGTTTTGCTACTTATAGGTTATTTTTTCATATTTCAAACGGAAAATCACTGAAGGTATCAGAAGACACACCACGGTATTAGCGTAAAAAACTTTTATTAACACTTTCGTCAAGTAGCAAGTTTTTTACGCTAATACCGTGGTGTGTCTTCTTATATCTTCAGTGATTTTTTGTTTGTGTTAATTGGTTGATTGGTAGCCTGATTTTTGTGTTTGGAGTTCTATTTTTTTCATAGTTCATTGTCTTTCTGTCTGTCTAAGCCTGCTTACAGAAATAGAGCAGATAAATGGGGGTTGATGTAATTAGTTTGTGGTTGGTATCAGCAAGTCATTCCTTCTGTTTCTCTTGGGCATCATCATTATTCTTGGCAGGCAAAATGATTTAGGAACCAATGTGGACAAGACAGAATATTATGTGCTTCAGCTTCTGTAATGACTTGAGAAATACTTCCCCTATTCATAAAAAGAACTTGAAGCCTCTATTGTAATAGCATAGTTGAAGTATCTTTGAACTGTATGGTGCATAAAATAGAATAAAATAGCAATCACTTTTATCCATCAATTTGTCAGAAATGCTTTTAGCTGAGGCCATGACCCAGTCCATTTCCTGCTGACAGAGTGATGTACAGCAGAATGAGGGGTCCCCTGGACAGTTGCAGAATAACCACTATGAAGTATTGTAGGTAGCACTGGCAGGAATGTGGTTCAACAGTGTACACTGGAGAGGGCCCAACATGGTGCATAAGGCTATTCTGCTTGACCTATTGCAATCATCATCAACCCCCTTTATCCATTTTTCTACATGGGGTCAGGGTGTCATGTCAACTGTTGCCATATTTTTCTGCTCATTGCCACTCTACTAACTTCTTTGACACTTATGCCTGACTATCGCTGGTCTTCTCTCACACAATCCATCTACCTCTTTGCTGGATGCTCTTGTTATCTCTTGCCTTCTTCATGTCTGTCCCAGATCTTCACCAGATTGTCTTCTGCTTTTCTGCACATGAACCTGAACTACCATAATCTGTTCTGTTTGCATCTTTTCTTCAGTTGGAGCTGCTTTGGCTTCTGCCCGTCTGCCCTCATTTCTTCATCTGTCCCACAGCATGTGCACTTCATCTCTGCAACCTCTAGCTTCCCCAACTGCTCTGGCTTTACTGCCTAGGTTTCCATACCATACAGTAGTACTGGTCACACTACTGTTTTGTGCACTTTACTTTTCAGTTTCTTTGGCATTCATCTGTCATACACTACACTTGATACTCTGTGCCAGTTGGTTGCAGCCCCTCTGATTTTAGCTTTGACCTCCTCATTCAGAATTCCCTTCTCAACCACCTCTCCCTGATAGTTGAAGCTTTTAACCTATTCTGGTAGTTTCTCTTCTGTCTCAATTCTCAGCTTCTTCTGAACTCCATTTGCTTCCATTACAACTGTCTTATCTGTACTCTGTTTTATCCTATGTGCCTTCAGTTGTGCATTCTATTCCCTTATCTTTTGCTGTAGTTCTTGCTCAGAGTTTGCCTGTAATACCACAGTGTGCATACAACAACTTTGTTCATCTGTCCTCTCCAACCTGTTTGCTAATGTAGTCCATCACTAATATGAACAGTAGTGGGCTCAGAGCCAAACCCTGGAGCATGCACATCTAATCCCACTGGGAATCCCTCTGTGAGACTTAACATTGTTTGTACCTGAGTCATTGGGTCCATGTACATAGCTTGCACTAATTCTACCAGTGTTTCTGGGACTTCAAACCATCACAGCAAATTAGCTTCCTGGGGACCTTGTCATGTGTTTTCTCCAAGTCTAGGAATGCCTAGTTGGACGCTTTACTCATCTCTACCTTCTTCTCAACTGTCTGTCTCATTGCAGACATCAGATCACTTGTGTTGCATCCTGATCTGAATTGCTTATCTTCCATCTTACTTTCTACTACTCTGCGTATTAGTTTATCAATCATCCTGTACAGAACTTTCATGCAGTGTGACAGGAGTTTTATACCTCTACACTGCCTACAGTAGTGATTGTCCCCTTTGTTCTTGAACACTGGCACTAGTATGCTTATTCTGCAGTCATCTTGGATACGCCTTTCTTTCCTTATGAGTACCCTCAGGAGCCATTTCTCCCCTATCTCACCCAACATCTTTATCATATCTGCTGTGACCTCACCTGAGCCTGCTACTTTCCCTGACTTCATATTTCTTAATGTTGTCCTTCTATGGTGGGCCCTGCCACTTCACTTATCATAGGCTCCGTCTGGGGCAGTACAGCTTCTGTGAGGTTTCTTCATTGAGAAGCTGCTGGAAGTACTCCTTCCATCTGCCTTTGATGTCCTGCGGACTCGTGATCAGGTTGCTGCTATCCCTTATGAAGGGTGTCTGACTATCTTTATCTTTCTGTCTTTGCCTTGCAACCTTATATAGCTTTGTGCCATCTACTGACTGACTTTCCAGAAGCTGGTAGAGTGCTTCTGATGCCTTGTACTTGCTGTTGTAACTCGTTTCTTAGTTTCTTTTTTAGCCAATCAGTATGCCTTCCTAGCCTAATCCATCATTCTCACACATTTTCCAGTATGAATTCTTTCATTTGATGACTTCCTGGACTTCTGCATTCCACCACCATCTTTCCTTATGTACCTGATTTCCATACCTGGGTCGGCTGTATGTCTGTTCTGTATTACTCACACATGCTGTTTTGAGTGGCTGCCTTTCTTCTTCAACTCCACTTATTTCCTCCTCTTCTTGAGGTGCTAGAGCCCTGAATAATTCATTGAAGTGCTGTGCTTTCTCCCAAGTCAATTTCCAAGTTTTCAACCTGGTCTGTCATGACCTTAGAGTCATCTCTGACCACTGCTTGCAGCTGAATGTGGCAACCAGTGATTTATGCTACGAGTTGACTGTTTCACTGAGGGTGACTTTGCAATCACTTATTCTACCCTAGTGCCCTTTCCTTACTAGGAGGAAGTCTACCTGAGTTGCATGTTGGCTGTTCTTTATGTGATCTTGTAAGTGTCTCTGTTTCTGAGCCCTGTGTTAGTTACTATTATGCCATTTGCTAGACGTCTGTTCTGGCCTGACAGAAGTGTAGAGTGGCCTCTCCTTTATTCCTGTTGCCCCGCCCACGGGGACCCAGGCAGTGCTCATATCCTGTTCTTGTATGTTCTGACATGTGGATTCAGATCAGCCATTATCAACACCAATTCCTGTTTCCTTGCTTTATCTGGTAGTTCCTGCAGCTTCTGTCTGAATACACACTTTTCCTCACTATCTCAGCCTGCTGTGGCGAATAGGCTGAGATTATGAATAATAACATATTATTATGGTGGAGTCTGTCATGAGTCTGCCACCAATTCTGATGGCATCCATCACTACCTTCTCTCTTACTACAATTCCACAACATTTTTAGCTTGTCCTCCTCCTGAGTAGTAGACTCTGGACCTCAAGCCAAGTGGCTTTGCTGCACTGCCCTTCCATCTTGTCTGCTAGATACAAAGGATCTCCAGCGTCATCCTCACTATCATGTCATCAACTTCCAAGTTACGTTCTGTCAGTGAACCTACATTGAGTTTAAGCAATTCTTAGCTTATGTTTTGCAGATTGATTGGATTCACATACAGCTTTCATTAAACAAAACTATCCCAGGTAAACCAAACTGGGCAACTGGACACCAACCAGCCAGTGACTTATTGACCTAGGGCTGCTGGTCTTTATGGTGGGCACACACTGGCCAGTATGGCTACATACACCCTACCACCATTAGCATGGGTCTATGGCATAGTTCAGTGTAGGCCGGGTCCTCAACCCACTCATCAGTGGCAAATATCTTTGCCCATTCTGTGACATTAACCAACATACCTAATTTACCTAGAGCCATATTTTACACCATCGCACAGGTCAGTCTGTGATCCATGCTCTCCTATCATGAGGATACTGCACACCACAGTAGGTGCCCAAAGCAGTTGGTTTATATAATTCTTCCCTCATAGGGCACCATGTAGAGTCTGTGCTGCTGCCCACAGCTCCATTCTTCAGTGAGTTTGAGACAGAAACACTTGGCATGTTTTTCAGAGGTGGGAGGAACCCCACAGAGACACAGGGAGAGCATGCAAACTCTAAGCAGGCATTGGCCAGAGGTCAGGATTGAACCTTATACTTTGTGTTTGGGAGACAGAAACCTTAACCATTGTGCCAACTGATCTTTAGCCTATCAATAGCTTGACCCATTGAAACAAGAAGCAAAATTTGGTAGGGCTGGGAGAACTGGGTTTTTAGTGGTACATTGGGGAATGCCATTTTAAGTAATTGTGGATTGGGAATTTCCTTAGGAGAAGGCAATTGGACTGATCCTGTTGTGCTTAATAAAACCTGTCCTATCTCTGTCCACATAAGCATCTGTATGCTTTTGTAAAGAATCTTAATGCCACTAGAGCAGGCAAAGTCAGAGCTGTAACTCACTTGGAGTATTGCAGTCATAGTCCTGGAGTTCTCCAATGTGGATGGCAAAAAGACCCAAGATTTGGAGGTACTGGCAAGCTGACCATAAAAAAAGTGACCAATGTAGTTCATACTACATTTAGACACATTGATGCAGGTCACTCAGAAGTGAGAATATTGGATTTTTTGAGCACTAACTCACACAAAACTGGGAAATGCTTCAGAGAAGTTCTTGCAAGCAAGTAAGATGGTGCAGAAGAACAACAGTGCAGATTTCAGAAAAGTCACAACAAGACTAGCACATGTTTGTGAAACATGAAGGTAAAAGAAAATTCTGCTCTCTCTGCGAATGAGGAGGCAGTGAAGCCTATTTCTGAGAAATATGTAGCGCTGAGTATAAGGGAAGATAAAGACAGAGCCAGTTAGAGAAGAAGAAAGCAGCAAGGGCCGAATGAAGGAGAAGGATGTATCCTTTAGTTCATAAGAAAACAAATAAAAAGACATCAGGAGAAATAATGAAGTTTAACAGCAAGGGACCATAAAATGAGATGTGTGAAGAATATGTTTGTTCATGTGTTGTTCATTTTCTAAAATGGTATGTTTATGGATGATGCTTTAGATCCCCTGAAGGACAGTTACCAGTTACCTCAAGTTTCCAGGGACGTCAGACATTATGGCATTGCACTGCTTTGCAACTCTGTCCAATAAATGGAACACCAAACCCAAGGAAATCAGAACTACCGACATCTTTTTTTTTTAAAAACTTTATTACTTTATTAATTTATTACATATGACATCGACACACATACATTAATAGAAAAGAAAACAAGCCATATTAACATTTGTCATATTCATGCATTATACATGTTTTCTTTCATTTTAGCAGCTGCTCATTACAACATTACATAAATTGCTCAGTTGCTGCTTTCCCTTAATCTTCACAACTCTTCCTAAACATTATTCTGCATGTATTGTTCCCACAAGTTCCATTTATTTCTATATGTAATTTGCTCCTTACATTTTTCTAAATATCCAACCTATACTTTTTTATATCATTTAAAATATTCAGTACGTCAGCTGCAGTTGTAGGTTTAAATTTTGATTTGTTTTGTAGTAATTGCTTTTTTGGCAGACAAATTAGCATTTAACTTTGGAAGGCATTACTTATACCTTGGCAGCTCAAAAGTCATTTTCGTAGCTACAGCCATTTGGTCCTCCCAACATTTCTGACAAGGTACTCTGCAGGGAATTTTTAAAATCTGCAAACTTGTAACACTCCCAAAACACATGATGTTAAGTTGTCAATCTCGCCTTCATTCTTGCTTGATGGGTTCGGAGCCGATCCCTCGGCTCCGACTCGGCACTTGCTAAGCTCGAGAGTCACTTTTACCAGCTCGAGGCAGCCCCATATCCCATGATGCAAGGCGGTAAGTACCCAGATCTCGTTTGCCGCTTATGAGGTCCTCCTTTACCAGCTCCTGGTAAGTGATTCACTTTTGATATTTAAGCCCCTTTTGCTAAAAAAACCTTTAATTTTTAGTTTTAAGTTAATTATATAGATTTTCTGACAGAAAATCCCTGTCTCTTGTAATTTTTTTTAGTCAAACTTTACCCATCCCATCCCCTCCCTGTTAGGGTGTGTGTGTTTGTTTTTTTAGTAATACCTTTTTGGTATTTTATTTAATTTAATTCTTGACTGGTGTGTGTGTGTGTGTGTTTGAAGCACCATGTCAAAGGAGAGGGTCTCAGGTTTTAAGAAGTGTGACTCGTGCTGTCAGAAGATGTCTCTGACAGACGGTCACACTTCTTGCCTGTATTGCCTGGGGCCTCTTCACCTGCAGGACTCCTGTGCTATTTGTCATTCCTTCAGCCAGAGAGTCCTGCAGGAAAGACGAAGCTGATACTTAGGGGCCTTCTTAAGCCGGAGGGCTCTCCGGCTAAGTCGGCTCCATCAAAATCAGCCAAATCTTCCAAGGCCCAGGCTTCTGTGTCTAAGCCTGCGGCCTCGGCTCCGACTCGTTCTGAGTCGAGACCGGCCCGCTGGAGCCGATTCTGGCTTAACAGCCTTCGGCACCGATGGCTATCGGTGCCGATTCTGCATCGACCACTTCGTGTCGGCTCCGATCGTTCCGACCACCATGTGGCACAGGCATCGGTGTCTGCTCCGATCGGCTCCGACACCGTTACTTTTGGCTGTATCGGCTCCGGCTGGAGCCGATGCATCGAGGCTTCCTGTCGGCTCCGATAAGTCTTCGGCTCCGACAGGATCTATAGTATCGGTTCCGATGGCTCATTCCAGGAAGAGGTCGCGGTCTCCTTCCTTGGAGCCGATACTTTCGCTCGCTTCACCTCCTTTCGAACAGAGCCAACGCAGCCGATCTTCAAGGTCATCCAGACTTTCAGACCATGACCTAGAGACAGTGGTCAGCAGATTACTTAAGTCACAGGTACTGGCCCAAATGTTACATAGTCCGTCTCAACAGACGACTGTTGGTCCACACCCCATTACAGTTCCTCCTTCAACTCTATCCCAGAGCTTGGAGTTGGAGTCTTCGAATGGTTACTGCTACGGCTGGAGGACAGATACCCCTTCTGTTCCTTCAGCCTCTACTCTTATCTCCTCTTGAGACCTTCCTTAGAGGGATTCGTGGTCGGGCTTCCATGGTCTCCTCCGAGGGTGAGTGGCATCAGACCCTTGTCCGAACCCGCTCTTCCCTTGGAGCCTCGGCCTTGGTGAGCTCGGCTCCGACATCTGCCTCGGAGACTTCCCTTTCGGTGGTCCCTGGAGTTCCTAGTTCTTGAACGGGTTCTCTCGACCTGCCTGGGAGGGAGCATTCGAGGTGATGAAGAGTGTGCTGGCCACTGGTATCAGTCAGCAGACTGTTCCCGTAGCTCCTCCCTCTATAGTGCCTGTTGACACCTCTGCCACTTCTCTTGCTACAGGACCCAGAGATCCTCCGCCTCAGGTTTCCCCATTGGGAATTTCCCCTCTTCCGAGGATTCTCCTGATGTTTCGGGAGATCCTCCTAGGAAGAGGACTTGTAAGAGGAAACATGTAGACTCCCGAGTCTGTCACTTGATACTGACTTTGATGAGTCAGAGGGATCCCCTAGATCCCCTCTGAGGATGTCTCCTTCTCAGACATCCTAGAACTCCTTAAACAGAGGGAAACTGGCCCACCAACAATCCCTCTGAGGATGAGTCAGTATACCTAGAGGCGCTTGGATCTCGGCCCTCCACCTCCTGGGTGTCTCCGCCTTCGACCCCTTATGCAGGTTATTGCCCGAAGGCGGGCAGCTCCTGACTCTGTAGAGCCAGTCCCTAGAAGGTCTTCAAAATTTATCACTGCCCGAGTGACAAGCAATTCCTCACTAAGGGTGTCCCCGCTGATGCCATGGTGGTGGCTGCGCCACCAAGAAGGAACTTGCAGATCCTTCCGCCGCCATCCTCCTAATAAGGACTCTAGGACCATGGATAGGCGGATGTTTTCCTCAGCTTACCTTTGCTATGCTCGCTGAATTACCTATGTCACTTCACCAGACTCCAGAGGGATATCCTTAAGGAGCTGGGTGAAGTAGTACAGGATCCTACAGCTGCAGGAGCTCAAGAAAAGATTGCTTCGCAGCTAGGAACCCTTAATTCCATTGCAAACTCCTCCATGCGGCTAATATCTTATGCTGCTGATGGAGCAGTAGAGCCGCAGGTACAGGTGTGGCTCTTAGACGCCAAGCCTGGATGCGGCTATGTGATTTTGCTGATCCCTTTAAGGCGTCCTTCACAAATTCTCCCTTTGATGGGTCAGCTTTGTTTGGCCCTCAGGTGAAGGAAACTTTGACCAGGTGCGAACAGGACGGCAAGACTCTTTCTGCTGTAGGAGTCCCTTGTCCACCCCTTCTAGACCTTATCCCAAAGGACAGAAAGGTGGGAAAATGTGGTTCCAGAATCCCAAGGAGTCACGCCGATTCACGTGGACAGTTTACCCCTAGAGGCAGAGGGGGTAACATCAACAGACGCCGCTCTAGAGGCAGAGGGGTCCAAAAAACCAGGGAAACAGAGAGCCTCTGTCTGACAAGCCCTTTCAGCATCCCTGAGATGTTGCCCGGCTGTCCCTCCTTGGAGGCAGTCGGGAAGATTATCACTGTACCCAGAAGCCTGGCATTCCCTCACTCAAGACAGATGGGTACAGTCGATCATATCCAAGGGTTACATAATTCCTTTCGAGGAAAGTCCCTTCCCTCAAATTCCCTTCCAGATGTACCACCGGTCTAAGGGAAATTGCAGAGTTAGAAGTCTCAAAACTACTGCAAAAGAGCCATTCAGCCAGTTACAATAGACCATTCAGAGCCGGAATCTACTCAAGGTTCTTTTGGTCCCCAAAAAGACGGGAGACTGGAGACCAATATTGGATCTCAGCAGACTCAACAAGTCTGTCAGGAAGACAAGATTCGAATGGTCACTCTTCATCAATTCTGCCCTTCTTACAGAAGGACAACTGGATGTGCTCAATAGATCTTCAGGATGCGTACTATCACATCAAAATTCACAGACGCTCCAGGAGATTTCTCCGCTGCTGGGGTCCAGTCATTTCCAGTTCAGAGCCCTGCCCTTTGGTCTCACTACAGCCCCCAGAGTGTTCACCAAATGCATGGCAGTGGTCACGGCTCACCTG
Source organism: Protopterus annectens (assembly GCF_019279795.1). Classification (NCBI taxonomy): domain Eukaryota; kingdom Metazoa; phylum Chordata; order Ceratodontiformes; family Protopteridae; genus Protopterus; species Protopterus annectens. The sequence continues at coordinate 682,296,163 of NC_056747.1, read as the reverse complement.
AGACGCCAAGGATTCCAGGTGTTTCCGTATCTCGACGACTGGCTCCTGTCAGCCACCACCAGGCATCAGCTTATACAAGCCAGGGATTACACAATAAACCTTTGTTCTCATTTGGGCATCTCGATCAACTTCGAAAAGTCATCCTTATTGCCCTGCCAGTCTATTACCTTCATAGGCGCAAACTTAAACACTGTTCGGATGTCAGCTACCCTTACAGATCAAAGAGTTTCAGACATTCAGAGTCATGTCAGGATCATTCTGGCCAACAAGAAAGTACAGGCCAGAATGGTTCTAAAGGTATTAGGTCTCATGGCTGCGGCCATTACTCTTCTTCCCTGGCTCGATTCTACATGCCTTCTTCAGTGGATGCTGTTCACACAATGGTCATACCAACAACTTCCAATGCGCCACCAGATTCTGGTGACACAGACATGCAAAGAGCATCTTGCTTGGTGGATCACATCTCCTCAGGTTCACCAAGGCAGGTACTTTGTACCCCCATCCCCGATAGCCACTGTCACCACGGATGCCTCCCTGATCAGGTGGGGGGGGTCATTATCAGGGCAGGATGGTTCATGGGACGTGGCAGCCGTTCGAGTACCATCTGCACATAAATGTCCTGGAGATGAGAGCAGTGCTTTTAACGCTGCAAGCCCTCAACGACTTTCTTCCCGTAGGGACAATTGCAGTCCACACAGACAACATGTCTGTAGTTTGGTATATCAACAAACAGGGCGGAACCAAGTCCTACCCCTTGTGTCGAAGCGCTCAGACTATGGCAATGGGCGATCTCCTCTCATCGGTTTCTGGTAGCAACGCATATCCCTGGGAAAACCAACATTGTAGCGGACAGATTGAGCAGAGCTATTCTCATGCCTCACGAGTGGTCTCTCAAGCAATCTATAGCGGAAGAGATTTTTCTGGAATGGGGTCGCCCATGTTGCGATCTTTTGCTACTTCCCAAAACAGCAAATGTCCAGACTTCTTCTGCCTCTTCCTCTATCAGGCCATCCCCCAGAGACGCTCTGACCCAGGATTGGCCCCAGGGACTTCTTTATGCCTTCCTCCATTTCCTCTGATCCCTCAGGTTATCCAGAAAGCTACCGCTTTGAGAGCCAAATTGATTCTCATTGCCCCTTACTGGCCTCGACAAGTTTGGTTCCCGTTCCTCCATCATCACCTTTTGGTGCAGCCGTGGCATCTGGACCCAGTGCCAGATCTTCTGATTCACCAATCGGGTCAGCTGCACCAGTCAATCCCCTCTCAACCTCACAGCTTGGTTGCTCCACTTCCTTCCTTAGCCAGGCTTCCTTTGATCTCTAACCCAGTTAGAGACATCATAGTAGCTTCTAAAATCCTCTACCAGGAGGATTTATACAAGCAAATGGAAACGTTTCTCTTATTGGGCTAAGGCCAAGAATATTGATCCTTTTACTGCCCCTGTTCAGGCAGTCCTGGACTTCTTAGCAGAGATTTTTCATGCAGGCTCCTCTTCTTCCACAGTCAGAGTTCAATTGGCTGCTATTTCCAATTTTCATGTCGGGATAGCAGATCATAATATTATGTCCCATAGGCTCTGCAGGGCCTTCTTGAAAGGAATTTTCCTACTAAAACCTCCAATCAGGAATCCTCCTCCTCAGTGGGATCTAAATTTAGTGCTGACATCCTTGATTCTTCCCCTTCGAGCCAGCTGCTTCTTGTTCCCTGAAATATCTTTCTTGGAAAACTTTATTCCTAGTGGCTATTACATCGCCAGGAGGGTGTCTGAACTTCATGCTCTTTCGGTTCGACCCCTATTTGGTTTTTCACAAAGACAGAGTATCTGTGAGAACTCACCCAACCTTTTTGCCTAAGGTCGCTTCAAAGAACAATTTGAATCAATCCATTGATCTCCTGTATTTTTCCTAACTATTCAGATAGAGCTGAACAAAAGCTACATTATCTTGATGTCCACCGTCAACTTAGATATTATTTGGACAGAACAAAAAAATTTAGAAAATCTGATCAACTTTTTGTTTCCTATGCGGATAATAAAAAAGGCCTTCCTGTTTCTAAAGTGACTTTGTCTAGATGGCTTTCTTCGGTCATCTCTGAAATTTATCTACTCAGGGGAAAACAGCTGTGCTGAAAACCCAAAGCACATTCAACTAGGAGCTTAGCTACTTCTACAGCTTTTCAAGCTAGACTTCCTTTAGACACTATTTGTGCAGCGGCCACTTGGGCCTCTCCTCACACTTTTGTTTCCCATTACAAATTGGACTTGGCCACCAGGGACAGAGCCAGTTTTGGCTCTACAGTCCTCAAGAGTTTGTTCCATTGAGCCACCCAGGATAGAGGTGCTAGGGACGCGGTCCCATCAAGCAAGAATGAAGGCGAGATTGACAACTTAACATTAAGAAGTTATGTACCTACCATAACGTTCCATGTTAGTTGTCTTCTCGCCTTCTTTCTTGCGACCCTCCCTCCTTCCCCCTGGCCTGGACAGACCTTGTTATAAGAAACTGTTATGCTGAAGACCATTCAGACCTGGTCCTTCTTCCATCTGTAAGTTTTCTTTCTTCCTTTGGGAAGTATGTTATGCTTGGTGCTATTGCCCTTTGTCATCAAACGAGATCTGGGTACTTACCGCCTTGCATCATGGGATATGGGGCTGCCTCGAGCTGGTAAAAGTGACTCTCGAGCTTAGCAAGTGCCGAGTCGGAGCCGAGGGATCGGCTCCGAACCCATCAAGCAAGAAAGAAGGCGAGAGAAGACAACTAACATGGAACGTTATGGTAGGTACATAACTTCTTATTCCCAGTTACCTTTCGCTTTTCCATCTCCCCTCCAGCATTTGCTGTCTACCTGAGGAAAAAGTTCTTTGATGTCTGAGGTGTAAAAATACCTATGCCAACACTTCCAAGCAAAGATCCTAAATGTTCTGGACTTTGTTGCATACTTGGGAGTCATACATGTGTCCTCCCATTGTTCTCTTGTAAATTGCCTTTTTAGTCTCTCTTCCCAATATTTTCTAACCTTCTGTGATCATTTCTTAAATTTATCATGCAGTATTTTAAATGCCCTACTAATTGTCCCTTTTTAACAGCTGACATTATCTCATCTGGTTAACTGTTATTTCTAGATCCTTGTTTTTCTCTACTCTTGGCATAATTAAGTCTTGCATAAATATTTCCATTTGTGCTCTCTCTGTTTTCACTTTTCTCTGCATTATACAAATTTTCATAAAGTTTCCCAAATATGTGTAATACCTCTACAGGATCTATGGTTATTTTTTCTTGTTGTAGGCTTCCTATGTTTGGTGACAACCCTTTTTACTTTTTGTTGCTAAAGTCATTGTGCTAAATGTTTTTGTGCTCTGGAGTTATCAAAAATAGTTTCTTAACAACAAGCTTTGTAAACTCGTGCATATTATGCAGGTACTCCCTTATTTTCTTTTTAGCACTTGTGCCTCTTTCTCCTTATTCTGTGAGACTCCCCTTATTCTGCAGTACTCTTTGTCAGCCCCTCTAAGTAATTCTTATTGCTTCTTAACCATATCTCTTTCTCTTTTATTTCTACCCTGCTTTTAAACACCATTTTCATTTTAGCCCTCCCACCAGGTTTAACTTCTAAAGATATTTGAGAGCTATTACAGCAGGTGAAAATAATTTTCATTATCCATTCCTTAAATTTCTTTTTTAACAGGTAGGTAAGAAAGCACCTGTGCCTCATTTTTACTTAATTTCCCTGTAATTTTTCTTGGATAGTATTTGTGCATGACATGAAATAGTTACTGGATGGGACGTGTGTTTTAAGCTTTCAGTTAAATGCACGTTCCTGTGAAATATAATTTCTGTCTAGTCTAGCCCAGTTATTGTACCTTGGATAATAATATATAAATTCTGCCAGAGCCCCTACTACTGAATTCACATTTTCCATACCAAATATTTTCATAAATTTCTTTAAAAATTTACCTTCTTTCATTATATTTTCCCATTCTAGGCCCACCTGATACGTCTTCATTATTGCCAGTCAAGTTCCAGTCCCCACCTATATGTAATATTTCCCGCTGAAAGCTGATTATTTCTCCCAAAATTTTCTTACGTTCCATAATAGCATTTTTGGCCGAATATAGCATAATCCTCTTCCCTTGCCAGTCGCCCCTTACTACCATAAATCTGCCTTTATTGTTTTTTCTCCTTTTCTACCTCTACTAGAGTCCCTCTAGCAATTAGCATAGTTAATCACCTTTTCCTTTGTCCTTGATATTCTGCTCAATATCCATTCTGAAATTCTTTCTTTGTCAAAACTCTTATGCACCTTTCTTTCCAAATGTGAGCCCTACTGCATTGCTATTTCCCATTTGCATTTCTTAACATAATTCAGTACTCTTTCTGTTTTAGCTATACTTGTAAGGCCATGTATGTTCCATGGCAATACAGATAGTGTAGCCATTCTGATAAAAAGATGTTCCCACCTATTATGCATGTCAATTTTTTGAAACTGTATTTGCAACTTTTGTATTACATGCACACACTGTTTGGTGGGTTAATGTTTTATACATTTGTTTGTTTATATTTCCATTTTAATCTGTCACCTTTCTCAAGACTTTGTTTTAATACAACCCCTCAAACAAAAAGTAATGACATTTTCAGAACACCCCCATCCACTATTAACTTACAACAAGCGCACAAAACTATATAAATCATCAAAGTATGAGTTTGGGCCACTACACTGGAAAAATTGCCATAGATCAAAAGCTGCAGCCGCAGGCATTACCTAACCTAAGGTTACTTATCATGCTATAACTTGTGTTCCCATTTGCACTTATTGTTGTCTGATTTTCTATCTCTAGTCCCCTCACAGCTGCAAAATACACTTAGTATTCTTTCAGAACATGAAAACTTTTAGCCATAAGAAAAAGGCTGCTATCTCTTACTTACTTCCCATTATTTCAGACTTTATTTTTTACTGATCTGCTTGCCTTTCTATTTTAAATTTTGCATTTCTCTCAGCAAAGAATTTTCAGAATTTAATTCAAGATTAATTGCTTGTACCTACAGACAGCTCATCTCCATGTAAAAGTAATCAGCAATTAATCTTTGAGAATTTCACTCAGAATCTTCAGCTGCACAGTTGTTGACTTCTACTGAGCATTTGCTAATAGAGAAAAACAAACTAATATCTTTGCAGATGTAAGAAGCTTGGTGTTTTAGAAGGCTGTCATCAATTTGTTTTATTTTTCAAGTGTACTTGCTTTGCTTGCAAAAAGAAAAACCTTATTAATAACTTAAAAGCCATGGCCATTAATCTTGACATTCACCTTTTTAAAAACAAGGGAAGAATATTAATTCTGTATATAATATAATCATTGCAGTTTCACAGCCCCCCCCCAAGTTAAGCAGCTTGAAATCACAGCATATTGACATTAAACTTGTTTTTGTCAAGCCTCTCTTCTCTTGTTATACTGTAAAATCTATATTTCTTACAACTAAAAAATACTTCTTTATTTTAATATCTTTAACACCTGCAACAGTCACTGAAGAGATGCCCCCAAGATTTAAAATACCCCATGAGTACACAGAACTGCTTTACTATATATAACATGCAGTTTATATAAAGGAATGTTTTATATTAACAAGAACAACAATTGTTTAAAGTTACTCATCCCCTTTCAGTGTCCTGTTAAACATTAATGACATGAAGTGGGGTGTATCCTTTACAAGACCACCTATTGTTTAACAAAGTCAATAAAGGTCCAGGCTTTCACAGGCACACTTTCTCATGAAGCAATGTTTAACAAGTGGAATTGATGCTTTATATTCTCCCATTTATTCACTAATTTCAGTGCTGCTGGTCGTCTTCCTGTTTATTCCCATCTCGCAACAGCAAACTCTGGTTCACGTCCAAGGTACTCTGGATTCTACTAGTCAACTCCTTTGTTTCAAAGGAAAATGCTTGAGAGACAGAAAAAACACTAGAAACTATTTCAGTGGCAAAGTGTCTGTGTGAACTTTATTCTCAGAAGAATAAGAGGCAGGGTTTGCTTCTATTGCTGGCTCAGTTTTTATTGGATAAACTTTATTTCCTCCTTAGGCAATTCTGCATCTAAAATGTCTTTGATCCTCCAGCAAAAATACTCTGAAGGCAGGTGGATACAGCAGCTTGATTCTCAAACCTGCCTTTTGATACTCCCTGATCGATGGGATAGGGCTCTTTTTTTCTACTTGAGTATTTGCCTCCTTCCCCTGTAACTTAAGTAAACTGACTCTTACATTAAGAGCTAATAATACTTACCTTATAGCTTTAGGACACCTTAGGAAACCTTTTAAACTGCAATAGCACCACTACATTCGGGCTCTCTTCGCTCCCTTCCCAACCCCAGTACCTCAAAATTTAAAGTACTATAGCCACTCCCCCACTTTCTAGATCCTATCTGCTTTTATCTGGGATAATTTCTCCCACCCCCATTCTTCTACCTACATTTTAATAGCACCTATTAGCATTCATCTGGCATTCTCCCATCCCCCTTTCAGTACCTTTAACTCATCATTCTATCTTCTGGTGTTGCATCACCAGGTAAAACAGTTCCTTAACTCACTAGCTGAATCACAAATAATGATATACTCCTCTTTACTACCCCTCTTGTTCGCACCATACCTCCTTACCTTGTATGAAAACCAGTTTCTCATGAGATTTCAGGTCCCGAAAGGCCATACTATCACCCCAGCTGTAAATCCTCCCACCTTCAACCATACTTACAGTACCAGGTCCTATCCAACATCTTGTTCAGTCTATCAACATCTCAACCCCAGGCACATTAGCTCTAGATCCAAACACTACCACAAACAAACACATTTCTGAAGTTCATCACCAAATATAGACTTAAACTAATACTTGGTGGTAATATTCACCCCAACCCTGGCCCACCCACTTCAGATACACATACCCCCTCTACTTGCAATCTAAGCTGCAAACCTACAATTAATAGGCCAACTAACTCTCTCCTAGCCTGTCATCTCAATATTAGAAGCATTAATAACAAGGTACATGAATTGCATGCACTTCTGGATGTCCACTCCCCTGAGATTCTCTGTTGATCTGAAACCTGGTTAAAACCTAACACTACAGACAATGAAGTGTTACCACCTGGGTACAACATGCACAGGCTGGATCGTGCTTTCAGGAAGGGGGGGGTAGCTGTACTCTATAAATCTGAGTTGAATGTCACCATAGATGTAATACAACCACCTCAGATTAATAACTTGGAGATTCTTGCCACCAAATTGCAACTTAATAAAAATAAATGCGTTAATATCATTTGAATGTACATTCCCCCAGGTAACAATATATCTACACTTGAAGATATTCTGCTGGGCTATCATGTCACTACCCGCAAGAAACCCTACTACTTGGAGACTTTAACATAGACTGGGACACCTGTTCCTCAGAATCCCCAACCACCCATATTAACCTGCATCCATTTACACAAATCATATCCACACCTACCAGGATAGGTAAACCCAACCAAAAAAAGCATACTTGACTGGGTACTCATAAATAGTCACCCCCAACTGTATACCTCTGGTACCCTCCCTGATGGCCTAAGCGATCACCTTCTCACATAAGTAATTAAGCACAAAGACATTAATTCCCAACAACCCTTACACAGAAAGGTTAGAAACATTAAAAACTTTGACCCTGCCAAATTCCAACAAGAACTAAACTCATGTAATTGGTCTATTCTAAAACACCTCCCCTTAGAGGAAGCAGTAACATACTTTTAACAACAAATTCCATGAGATCCTTGATTTGCATGCACCTGTTCGTTCAAAGAGAACAAAGGCAAAAACAAAGAGAACAAAGGCAAAAACTGCGCCATGGCTTTCTAAAGAGTCTAAACTCAAAACTACCCCTGGAAACAAAGCATGGGCTTTATGGCATTCTTCTAAAGACCCCCAAGATCACATTAAATACAGGCAATCCAGGAACGAAACTAAAAAATCCATTTTACAAGACAAAAAACAATACTACTGTAATTTACAGACAGTAAATCAAAATAACCCTCAGAAGTTTTGGGCAGGTTTAAATGATCTACTACATCCCGGACAAACTTCAACCCCAATCCCTGCTGCTACTATTGATAAAACCCCCTGAAGATGTTTCTGACAGTTTTAACCAATTCTTTACTGAGACAATTCAAGCCCTAGCTAGCCAACTACCTCCTAGCTCCCCTGGTCCTGAAAGTACCACCCCTAGAAACCTACTTACATTCAGCTTCCAACCAGTCGCCACTTCACTTATCCGTACCTTAATCAAAAAATTAAAACCCACTACACTTTCTGCTGATCAACTCCCTGCCGAGTTCCTACAGAAATCAGCTGATGCTATTGCTTACCACGTCTCAATACTAGTCAGTCGAACCATAGTAGAAGCTAAAATTTCCACCATCTGGAACATATCCTATGTAATCCCACTTCACAAAGGAGGCAGCTCTACTGAATTCTCCAATTATAGGCCAATAGCTATACTCTCTACAATGTATTCGTAGACAACTCATGCATCACCTAATCCAGAATCATCTTATGGCAGACACTCAGCATGGCTTCCTTCCTCATCACAGCACTACTTCAGCCCTCCTAGCCTTTACCAACACCATAAACCATAATTGCAACAATAATTATATATCCTCAGCCCTCTTCTTGGATCTTTCCAAGGCATTCAATATGGTTGATCACCAACTTTTAATCCACACCCTGCAAACATTCTGTCTAGATACTAGAGCCTTTCAATGGTTTCATTCCTACCTGAATGGTCGACAGCAGGCTGTCCTCTGGCAGAACAAACTCTCTAATCTTCTACCGAACACTCTTGGAGTACCACAAGGCTCGATACTAGGGCCCTTGCTGTTCTCCATCTTCATTAATGACCTTTATACTGTCATCCCAAAAGTCAGCTGTATCCAATATGCTGATGACTCTACTCTGATTTGCTCGGCCACATCTCCAGTAGAGTTATGGTCAACTACCCAGACCACCTTTAATACAATAAAAACTGGCATTCTGAACTTTGTCTGATCCTAAATCCCAAAAAAACTAAAATGCTGTTATTTTCACCAACACATAGGTCTACCGCTTTCACCTTTACCATGAATTCAAATGATGGCACAATAATCTCCCCTGACCCCTCTACAAAACTATTAGGTGTCAGCATAGATAATAATCTAAAATTCGACCTGCATGTTAACCAAACTATTAAAGCCATCAATAAAAAACTAGGGTCACTTTACAGAATAAAAGCCTTCCTAACCCCTCTAGGTAAAATTGCCATAGCTCACTCTCACCTTCTTTCAACCCTTCTGTATACATCCCCTCTACTCTCAAATTTAAACAAGACTGTCCTTAACAAACTCTCAATTTGCTACAACCACATTGCCAGGTTTGCCACTGGGCTGCCTTTTAGGACACATCATTGCATCAATCTATCAATCTAAATCAGCTTGGGTGGGTTGAACTACCCAGCCTAATCCAGTATAACCAACTGATTATGGCCTATAAAATCCTTTATAATCTGGACAATACTCCTGGACTTAAAAATATTATCACCCCCTATAACAATCCTAGACCGCTTCGATCCTCTAACAAACTACTAATTCAGACTAGCAAAATTAATAACACAGCCGGTGACTCTCTCTTTGCAAACTCTGTAAGTAGACCCTGGAACTCTTCCAGTTGATATTACCTTACTTTCTACCTTAGGTCAATTTAAAACTAGACTCAAACAATATTTGGCACTTAACTGGCTATGTCAATGTATCAAGCCTGGCTAACTCTCCCTAGAATGTGTAAAAATCTGTTAACCGGTTTACTGTGTAATTTAATTTAATTTTAATCCTGATTTACGCTCGGGGTTAACTCTAACCTGTGGAACTTGTTTAACTTGCTTACTTATGTAATCACTGTAAATAGTCTGTTTGTAATATGTAATGCTGGTATTCTGTAACGCTGTATCTACTTACCCTTGGAGCTTTTCTCCCCGGGCCTCCGCTGAAAATGGACATGCATCCAGTCGGACTATTCCCGGTCAACAAATGTAAAATAAACTAAAATAAAAATAAATTTGCTTTTCTTCTCCCTGTTGTACAGTAAATAATCATTATCCACAAGAACTCTGCTAGTTCCAATTTTAAATACTTCCCCTTTTGTCACAGTTTTGTCAGAATCAAGTTTTTCTGCCGGTGTGATTGCATCTTTATTAACACAGGTCTTGGCTGTTTTCTCATGTCCACAGTTGGAGCTTACACATGATATGCCCTTTGTTAAACTGGACATCTATAATCTATCTCAGTTGCATATTCTTAAAGCACATAACCTTGTCACAGTACACTCATTTGAACTCAGGGAGAGTGATGTGAGCTGTCTAATCAGTACAGGGTCACCAGACTTGCATTGCATTTCCAAGATCCTTTGCACATTCTTGGGTTCCATATAATCCTTTTCATATATCGAGATACCTAGTTAGTTGCAGTATCACTGAAAAGTTTCAAAAACTAACATAGGCTATCTCTCAGATTGAACTAAACTCTGTGCAAGCAGTATGCAACACAGGAAGGACTCCTGTCCTTTTCAGTTCTTCTGTACCGCACAGTTACCATTGAGTATTTGAAATGTCATAAAGCATATTAGCTGCAATCATCAGTCGGTTAGTGGATATATCATTGAGTAGAGAGTACTGGGTGCAGTTACAAATCTAGACTAAACATCATTTTGATCATTTTAGTGCATTCCAACATGGTGTTAATTGTACTTTATAATTATGTATTGATGTATAGGGCACGTTTATTAAAGAAGCTCCCCTGAGAAGGGCACAATGTACAGTACTGTTATTTTAATATTCAGATGAAAAGAATATATACTGTAGCTAGAAAATAGATTCTCCTGCAGTGTTGTTGGCCTTGGAGATTGTAAGCTCTTATTGTTAGTGAAGTGGTCTGCTGGAACTGTAAGGAAGGATGAGATTTTGTAGTGCAGGGATTCTGGTTGGTTGCGTTACAATTTTTCTGAGTTAGAGAGAGTTGGTTGTAAAGAATAATGTTGGGAAGTTCAAGCCAGTGTAGGATCCTTAAAGCTGTACAATGATGTGTTATATGTGGGCAGTCAGATGCAAATGTAGCAATTTTATTGTATTGTACTTGTAGCTTAGATAAGTCAGTTTTCCTAAGATAATTAAAATTAGAGAAGCATATAGTAGAGTGCAAATAGGTTTGTGCCAATGTAATTTTGGCCATTTTGGTCAGGAACCTTGTGTGCCTGTATAGACTATCAAGTTTCTTATGGACTTTTTTATTGTTAAGGAGATATGCAAGTCAAATTTTAGGTTAGTTTGTATTTCCACTCCAATAAGCTTTGTATGAGTTGTTGGGGAGATGACAGTATTGTATTTGGCAATTATGTTAAATGGTAGGCATGAGATAGATGTCTTGTTAGGTTCAAAGAGTAACAATTTAGTTTTGTTTGGGTTCAGGATTAGATGGGCATTGGCTAACCATGTTTCAGCAGAAGTGAAAGATTCCTGTGTTTGGGAATGAAGAGCTGTTAGAGAAGTGGCAGCACAGATAAGTGTTGAATCATCTACATACTGTATTATAGAACCATGTGGAGTAGCTGTGTGTAGATTATTAATAAGGAGGGAGAAAAGTAGAGGGCCTAAGATGGATCCTTGGAAGACAGCAGTGGATGTAAAGGAAGGCGTGGAGAATGTCACCTTGCCATAGAACAGATTGCTGATGGCCAGATAAATAGTTATTAAACCAATCTGTGGCAGATGGTGAGAAGTATAGTTCAGTTAGTACATCTATTAGTTTGGAATGGGAGACCATGTCAAAAGCTTTTGATAGGTCTAGAAAGATGGCAGATACAATGTTGTAGATACAATGTTGTTGTTATCCCTGCAATGGTTTACCGTGGTAGTGAAGGATAAGAGAGCTGTAGTGGTACTATGATGGGTGAAACCCATGCTGAGTGTTTGAGAGAAGGTTGTTAGTAAGAATTCCATAACCTGGTGATGAATACACCTTTTGGTAGCTTAGAAAGAGGTGAAAGAATAGCAGTTGGACGATAGTTTCAGTTCTTTGGTAGGTCCCCCTTTATGACGTGGGAGTACATGGGAGATTTTCCACAGCTGAGGAACCTTGTTTTTGAGAATGGATCTATTTATAAGGATTGATACTGGGAAGGCTGTAGATTAAGCTGTAATTTTGAGGTATTCACTGGGTAAGTTATCTATGGCAAGTGTAGTAACTTTTAGTTTCTGGAGTAGTTTTTTTTTTTTTTTTATAGTGGCTGTAGGAACTGGGGAGAAAGAGAATGAGGCATTGCTAGTTGCAGACTTGTCTGGTTTGGTATCAGGAGTTAGGGATTTGCTGCTTGGAAAGGGCAATTATACATTTAGTAAAATGTTTGTTAAAAATGGTAGCTATGCTATCCAAATTGTGGATGTTTGGGGTTAGTGTAGTAGAGTTTCCTGGGTGAAGGATTGAGTTTATAGCAGGCCAGAGTTTTTGAGGGTTTTTGATGTGTGTTTTGAATGTTATGATAGAAATTTATTTTATCCTGTTTTATTTGTTTTGGGGTTTTTTGCCTTATTTCTAAGTTCCTGGTACTGTTGTTTGGAAACTTCTGTGTTAGTCTTGCACCATAGTCCCCAAGCTTTATCTCTAGTTTTCAGAAGGGCCCTAGAGTCTCTGCTTTGCCGGGGGCATAGTTTGATTTTACTGTGACGATTCTAACAGGGGCATGTGCATTTAATACATCTAAAAAGGATTTATTAAAGTGGTTCACTTCATCATCTAGGTCAAAGTATTTGAGTGGAGTCCAATTGCACCTTTGTAGGTCAGCTAGGAATTTGTCAAGATTAAAGTTATGTTTTATCTAAGTTGTTTAAACATAGTAGGTTTTGGTGGGGAATACGTGTTGTATAAGAAATGTGGGTAGGTGGTTACTCAGACCATCAGGAAGGCAACCTGATTGAAATGAGTGAGAGGAGTTATTTAGTAATACCCAATCCAAGGTTGATTGTTTTGTGCTGGATCTGAAGTAGTTTACCTCATTTGGTCTTCAACCTGTGGGTCACGGATCCGTATTGGATCCGAGCCGGCAACCTTTACTAGCATCTGCTCCAAGCTCCAAACTCCTCCCCTTATCCATAATACACCTCCACTACTTTCCATCCTCAGATCTTATTTGCCATGAATAGCTTGTGCATTGTGATCTCTTGAGCTCCAACTTAGTCAAGTGGGTAAAACCTTTTTGAATATATTTTTTGTTTTAAAAATTGTTAGGTAGTGTACTAATGGGTTCCCCTTTCTCCTCCCCTCTCTTGGTGCGTTGAGTTAGAGTTTGAATAGTTAGAGTAGTTTATATTACTGTGTGGATTTTTTGCTTCCCCTCCCCCCTCAGTGTTTTCTGTGTACAAGTGTGGTGAGTGGGTGTGTGTGTCAGTAAGAAAGAAACTACTTTTTTCTTAAGGTTTCTTTCTCTGATAGTATGGCTGACAAGCCTATCTTTAAACGTTGCACTGAGTGTGGCCATAAATTATATACTGCGGATGGCTACACTCTGTGTGTTATGTGCTTGGGTGTGGCCCATCTGAGTGTGGACTGCAGTATATATGTGGGCTTCAATCCCCGCACCATTAAGGATAGGAAGGCCAAGTTGACCCTCAAAGGCATTCTTCCCCCCTCAGAAACTATTTCCTCGCCTCCGGCTTCGGTCACAGCGGTTGCTGTGGCCGCCTCTCCTTCCTCTCTTGCCCTGGGTTCTCCTCCCTTCCAGGCTGGGAATCAACCTCCTGTACAAAAGCCTGGAAGTGGAGGGGAAAAGGGGCAGAGAGAAGGAGAGAGAGAGTTGAAGGCGAGGGAAAAGCAAAAGAGATCTCCAAACCTCCCTTCACCTGTAAAACATTACGGATCCATGACTGCCTTTGGCTCCGATCTCCGACGTTCTCTCCGGAGCCGGAGGAGACACATTCAGCTTCTAGGGCCTCTGTGCCCTGACCCGCCAGGTCAGAGTCCGCGGCCTCATCGAGGTCCACCCGGTCTTTGTCAGAGGTTGATCTGGATAAAATGATGAGGTTTATCCGTACTCAGATCCAGATGGGGGTGTCTTGCCAGACCCCCTCCCTCTGGAGGGGAGGACTTGCTTTCTTTTTTACAGGCGATATCTCCTTCTCCGATCCAACCTTCGGGTTCGGAGTATTCTGATCTGAGAATGACTTTGGTCAGGGGGTTGGCGCCGATGGTACCTGCTTCCTCGATGTCAGCAGCTGCCTGGAGCATTTCGGATCTGACCAGCTCGGATCCGAGCCACTCTCGGAGCCAGAGCTTTGGTGTCAGATCCGAGGGAGTGGAACTTTTTCATCGGCTCCACCTTTGTCGGGCCAGGTTCCCTCCCTCAGAGCTCTGTCCACTTTGGGCCCAGCTCCGATTCCCTCATCGGAACCGGGGAAACCAGGCTCCTTATTGGTTTCTCAGGAATCTCGCTCTCCTTCAGCATTAGACGTGGTAGAAAGGGTTCTCTTCAGTGGATCGAGACCCCTGACTGCCCCCACAGACTCGACCCAGACCCCCTCGGCTCTGTCTGCGGTCCCCATCATTTTACCAGAGGGACCAGCCCGTGCTCGAGGAGCCCCAGATGGTTCCCCCGAGGAACAAGTGGCTTGCGAGGTCCCCCCGGAGTGCCCCACCGGGGAGGTACCTCACAAGCATATGTGTAAGAGGAGGCACTTGGACTCCTCCAAGTCCCTCACCGAGGACACAGACTTGAATGATGGAGAAGGTTCCCCTAGGTCACCTCCTGAGGATGTTTCCTTTGGAGACATCATGGAAATCTTGGGCCAATGGGGAGGTTGGTCTGCCCCCAAACCTTCTGATGAGTCCCTGTTCCTGGAGGCTTTCAGCACTGGCCCATCTACTTCCTGGGTGTCCCCTCCCCCGGATCCTTTGGTGGATCTGGTCACCTCATGGGCATGGAAGGAACCAGACACCATGGAACCTATCCCAAAAAGACCCAAGAAGATTTTAAGCCCCTCCCATAGACAGACAAGCATGGAACAATGGCTCCCCCGTAGACACTGTGGTGGTAGCTGCAGCCACGAAGAAGGAACTTGCTCAGGAGAGTTCCTCGGTTCATCCTACTGATGGAGAGTAGCAGATGATGGACCGCCTAGGGAAGCGAGTTTATGCTTCAGCTACCTTTTCGATTAGGGTGCTGAACTACCTGGCCCATGTCACTAGACTCCAACGCGACCTGGTAAAGGAGCTGGAGGAGTCTTCCCCCAAGTCCATGTTATAGGAGGAGAAGGCTTTGTTCTGTGCGAGGATGGCCACTTTAAAAGCAGTCTCTAACACGTCCATGTGACTCCTTTCACATGCTACAGAAGGAGTGGTTAGGGTGGTGGGGGTCCAGCATGTCCATGAGGCGCAACACCTGGCTCAGGTTATGTCAATTTTCGGAACCCTTCAAGGCGTCCTTTACCAGGAACCAGAGAGGGCAAAAGAAGATATGGTTCAGGAAGTTACAGTATTCCTGGGACATTCAGGGCTCTTCTTCCCCCAGAGGCAGAGGGGGACAGAATGGACTCTGGCCCAGAGGCAGAGGGGTTCAGAGGAATTTTGGGTCTTGAGAACCTTTCTCAGACAGACCCGGGCAGTGCACTCTGGAGGCAGTCTTGGGATGATTATCCTTGCATCTAGCTGTATGGGAGTCCATAACAACAGACCGCTGGGTGCTTCAGATCATATCCAGAGGATACTCTATCCCCTTTGTGGGTTCCCCCAAATCTCCCAGACATCTTCTCGATGTACCACCCATGTAAAGGGAGGCAGCAGCAGCACAGGAAATTTCCAAGCTGCTAGAAAAAGGAGTCATCGAAACTGTCCCCCCAGATCAGTCCGGATATGGCTTCTACTCAAGGTTCTTTTTGGTGCCAAAGAAAACTGGGAACTTGAGGCCCATTTTGGACCTCTCTACCCTGAACCTGTCAGTTACCAAAGAGAAGTTCCAGATGGTCACATTACAGTCCATCATGCCATACCTGCAAGAGAGCGACTAGATGTGTTCGTTAGACCTCCAGGATGCTTGCTATCACATAAAAATGCACAGAAGCACCAGGAGGTTCCTCCGCTTCCGGCTAGGAGTCAATCATTACCAATTTTGAGCCCTACCCTTTGGTCTTACCACAGCCCTCAGGGTGTTTACCAAAGTGATGGCGGTGGTGGCGGCTCACCTGAGGCTTCAGGGGATTCAGGTCTGTCCGTACCTGGATGATTGGCTCCTCACTGCTCCCATCAGGCATGTACTCTCCCAAACCAGGGATTATTTCCTGACTCTTGCCCTGCGTTTGGGGATCCAAATCTCTCCTAGATCCTGTACAGGAGATAGACTACATTGATGCCAGGATAGATACTCTTCAGTGCAAAATCTTCCTAACCTCGGAGAGAGTTCAAAACCTGGGGATGCATGTCTCCCTGATCTACAACTCTCATCTCCCTATGGCAGAACTGGTGTTGAGGGCCTTAGGCTTGATGGCAGCAACCATAACTCTTTTCCCGTGTGCCCGCTTACACATGAGAATTCTACAGTGGACTCTAGCTGTTCAGTGGTCCCTGCTGGAACTGCCATTGGCATATCCAATTCAACTCAGTTGAGTCTGTCTGTCATCCCTCATATGGTGGATGTGTTCTCCGGACATTCTGGAGGAATGACCCTTTGTTTCAGCCTCTGCCCAAGCCACAATGACCACGGATGCCTCCCAACTCAGGTGGGGGGGCATTGTTCAGGCAGGAGAGTCCAAGGCCTGTGGTCCCCCATAGAGACCAGCTTGCACATAAATGTCCTAGAGATGAGGGCGGTCCTTCTAGTGTTGCGGCCCTTCATGCCTTTCTTCCTCTGGGAACGATTGCAATTCAGTCAAACATGTCAGTGGTCTGGTATATCAACAAACAGGGAAGGACCAGATCTTACCCCCTTTTCACGAGGCCATGAGAGTGTGGGAATGGGCAATCTCCACCGGTCACTTTCTCATCTCAGTGCACATTATGGGATGGTCCAACATCCTGGTGGACAGGCTAAGTCGGACCATTCTGATGCCTTACGAGTGGTCTCTGAATATGTCAATAGCAGAACAGATCTTCAGCGTATGGCGTCAACCTTGCTGCAATTTCTTCGCATCTACTTCCAATGCGAAGTGCAGTGAGTTTTTTGCTCTGAACCCCCTGCCGGGGGAGTCCCCCAGAAATGCTCTAGTTCATGCTTGGCCTCTCAGTCTTCTGTATGCTTACCCACCAGTACCTCTTATTCCCAGGTTTTTACAGAAAACTCGTAGACTGTGGAGCAACGTGATCCTCATTGCTCCGGTCTGGCCTCGCCAGGTATGGTTTCTCTTCCTTTGGTCTCACCTTCTGATTCTACCTTGGATCCTAGATCCCATTCAGGATCTAATTTCACACCCTTTGGGGGTGCCTCATCCGAATATGGACAGTCTGAAGCTCACAAGTTGGCTGCTCCAGTTCCCGTGATTTCTAGGACTCCTGGACTTCTCCTCTTCAGTTAGATCTATTCTGGTGGCTGCTCATAAGTCTTCGACCAGGAAGGTTTATCACAGCAAGTGGTTTAGATCCGTTCACAGCTCCTATTTCTGTCATTCGATTTTCTAGTCGATATGTTTCTACACGGAGCTAGTTTTTCTACTGTCAAGGTTCAGTTGGCTGCCATCTCTCATTTTCATGTGGGTGAGAATTCTGCCTCTTTATCCTCTTCCAGACTGTGTAAAGCCTTTGTTAAAGGCACCATTTTTTTACCCCCCCCCCCCGTTCAAAAAGACTGTTCCTATATGGGACCTTACTATGCTTCTTCAAGCTTTGGTTGCTCTGCCTTTCGAGCCTGCCGCAACTGCAGATCTGAAATTTGTATCTTGGAAAACAACTTTTTCTGGTGGCCATTACATCTGCCAAAAGGGTTTTGGAATTACAGGCCTTGTCCATCAAAGTTCCTTATATGACTTCACCTGTTGGATGTTTATATTCAGTTACGATTCTATTTACACAGGACAAAAAATTTCCATAAATCTGATCAGTTGTTAGGTTTCCCCTAAAAGGGTTTATAGAAGGGTATAATCTCCAAGGTCACTTTTGCTAGATGGATCTCTTCATGCATCCTTCAGATCTATAAGGACAGAGGCATGTCTATTCCAGGTCAGGTGAAAGCTCATTCCACTAGGTCCATGGCTATTTCTGCGGCTTTTTGGTCTAGCGTGTCTGTGGATGATGATTGTTCTGTAGCTACATGGTCCTCATCTCATACGTTTATTTCTTATTACAAATTGGATTTGACTTCCAGAAGGAGAGCATCCCTTGGTTCCGTGGTGCTCCAGAATATCCTTCCATGAGGGCCTCCCAGGAGTTAAGTAGCTGGGGACTCTGTCCCACAGGTTGAAGACCAAATGAAGTAAACTACTTCAGATAAAGAAGTTATGTACTCACCATAACGTTCCATCTGAGTAGTTGTACTTCATTTGTCTTCAACCGTCCCTCCCCCCCCTTCCCCTGGACCTTGGCATATGATCAGCCTACAGGCTGCAGTATAGGTCACAAGTAATTTTTCAGGTCGGGTTATCCGTATAAGGTTCAGCAAACTCGATGTGGGGATGGAAGGCAGTGGAGGTATATTATGGGTAAGGGGAGAAGTTTGGAGCTTGGAGCAGATGCTAATAAAAGTTGCCAGCTTGGATCCGATACGGATCCGTGACCCACAGGTTAAAGTCAAATGAAGTACAACTACTCAGATGGAACGCTATGGTGAGTACATAGCTTCTTTTTTTGTATCTATTTGGATAGGTTCTTGAATAGTTTGTGTAAAACCATGCAAGTTTATGTGAAGAATGGGGTGATCTGTATCACATGCAAGCCAGTCTACATTAAAATCACCCAGTATAAACATCTCCTGACTAAGGGTACTACTTGCCAAGTGCAATAGATGTTCTATAGTTGGGGCAGTATTTCCAGGTGGGATATAGCAGCTAATTATATTGTGTTTTTCTTGAATTTATAGTTAGTGTGGTATAGATGATTTCTACACTGTCGAGTTGTGGGGTTTTGCAGTCAAGGAATGTTAAAGTGAGATGGTCTTTTAAAGACGATAGGAACTCCACCTCCTCTTTGGTTGAGTCTATCTACCTGTAGTATGGAGTAACCTGGGGGTAGTATTTCATCATCTTTTTGTACCTGGTTTTAGAAATGTTTCAGTGATTATTGCTATGTCTGGGGAGTATGTGGCTAGAGTGGCATGGAGGATGTCTAATTTGTTGGCTATACTTCTAATATTAATAGGTCTGATTTTTTTTTCTGTGTAGGGTTGGATATGTAGGGGTGTTGAGACTAGAGTGACTAGGAGGGTTGGTGTTATCTGAGAGTGGTCCAGGGTTTGGGTGGACGTCACCACTAAGCAGTAGCCTAGAGGCAAGTAAGTAATTTTAATCATTTAATCATTTGATAGGCTCATTGTTGAATTACTGAGGGTTATTGTGACCATCTTTAGTAGGTATTATTTTAAGTGGAAAATATTGGAGGCTAGTAATAGTGACAAGTGTTGGAGAGATAGTGAGATATGCATATGGAGTAGTATGGTAAGGTGGGCTTGTGGTGTGATGAAAAGTGGGCGTCTGGCGTGTGTTGTGATAAGTAGAGAGGTGAGGCAGTAGTATGAGTGTAGTAAGAAGTGATAGGTGAAGCATGAGTATGTTACAAGTCTAGGAGGAGGAACCAGTATAACAGGAAATGCGTGTAATTGGATGGATAGCGTGAGGGAGCATCAGCCTAGTGAATAAGAGTAGAATCACTGGAGGTGGGGGGATATGGGGCAGGGTAGGGGAGCAGACTGAGCCCTAAGTGCACTGCACGAACCAAAAAGAAAAGATAAAACTGAAGACCACAGACGAAGAATCCACTTAAAACACCAGTTTATTTCACCTCTAGCGTTTCGGCAACCACCTTCAAGGAGTATAAAAGATCACATAACTTACACAGTTTATATACCCTAATACATCTAACAATTAAAGAAGCAGCCTAAACCAATTAATCAATAAACATTAAAACATACTTAATACTACTTTCTCATCAGATAAGAAGCCTCCAGTTACATTCCACATTCAGACCCTGAGGAAATAGTGTCATATTTCAAAATGAAAATACGTTCTTTATATAACAACTTTTTATACAAATCATCAGAAAATACACCCTTCATAATATGTTCTAAGATAGTGGCTTGTAACCCATTTGGATTAGAATTGTGAGCCAGCATAAAATGTTTAGCTACAGGGCTATCTTTTTTAGTATTTATAATATTCCTGACATGCTCCTGCAGTCTAGTTTTAAACTTCTTTTTACTTTCTCCTATATATACAAGGTTACACGGACATTTCAAAGCATAAATAATACCTTCAGTATTACAGCTATATATATTTAACCTCAAATACATGGCCATTTATATACTTAAAAGTTGGAACAATATAATGACATACATTGTAATGACCTCAGGGTGAAGTTCCTAATCTCTGCATGGTCCTATATTGCAATGTCTCAGTGGGATATTTAAATTTATTATGTACCAAGATATCTTAAATTCCTACCTCTACGAAATGAAATGCCTAAAGACCTAGAAAATAAATTTTTTAGGTCCATTGATCTAAACAAAAAATTCCAGTAGTGTTTAACAATATCACTGAAAACACTATATGTAGAGACAAAATAAACTAGTCTTTTGTCTTGATTTCTAACATCTAACTTATACCCTTTACTTCATACTTATAAGTACCAACTTTATGTTGTTCATTAATAACCTTATCTATAGCTGTTTGAATACTAGCTTCACTATAGCCCCTCAATCTAAACATCTCACTAGTCGCACTAATTTCTTTAAAGAAGTCCATGTCAGTATTACATAGCTGTCTAAGTCTCATACATTCCCCATAGGGCAAGGAGACCAAAGTATGAACTGGATGACAGCTATACCCCATCAAATACTGATTACTATCAGCAAATTTTCTATGCACAGACATACGTAAAGTATTACTGTCCTCCAAAATCAGATGCATGTCTAAAAAAGTTATATCTTTGCCCACCTGTATGCCGTCAAAGGAAAATCCAAATCTATTATGTTGCATAGCTTCTATAAACTGACCAACATAAGATATCCCACCTTTACAAATAAAAACAAGATCATCTATAAAACGAAAATAACTAACTACATAATTTAAAAAAAAATCTATATGATATAACCATTCTAACTCATACAAACCCATCATCAAGTTGGCATACATGGGGGCAAAAGAGGCCCCCATGACAGTGCCCTTGATTTGTCTGTATATTTGTTCATTAAACATAAAAAAATTATTATTCGAACAAAGTTCCAATATTTCAATAATATAATACGTTACTGGAATAGCACCCAAAAAATATTTTACTGCTTCTAGTCCAAACTGACACTGTATGTTAGTATACAAACTAACAACATCAACACTTATAAAAACATATCTGCACTCCATTGTATTTTAGATAATTTTTCCAAAAAATCAAAACTATCCTTAATAAAACTAGGTAACTTTATTACATAAGGGAATAAATATTCATGCAAAAATTTCCCAATATTAGATGAAAAATATTTTTGAGCAGATACAATAGGCCTACCAGGTGGGTCAACCCTTTTATGAATTTTTGGAAGATAAAGCCAACTCACTGTGAGCCCTAAGGGAAAACAGAGTGGGCAGAGCAAGCCCCAACAGGTAGGGAGTCCAAAAAAAAACAATCAGGAGCCAGGAAATGTAAGTAAGATAATACACTGTCAGACCTTTTAATATTACAGAAAACAAATGGTGTTAGCAAGCTCTTTAAGGATGAGTAGAGCTAGGGGAATTGGGACTGAACTAAAGTTTTCTTTAAAGTTAAATTTAAAGTTTTCAAATTGCTGTCTTTGACAACTGATTTTTTTTCAGATGAATGGGTTCTGAGACTGATTCTGCAAGGCTACAGATAGCAGTGGATAAGAAATGGGAATTCCTCCACATCTGCCAGACCAACCCTTCTCTTTCTTCCTGTCATATAGCGCATGCTACTGCAGGGGTAATAGAATTACTCCCTCTTTCTCAATTGGGAAAAGGATTTTATTCAAGAATATTTTATTGTCAAAGAAAGAAATTTCCAGGAGACCAGTTCTGGATCTTTCTTTCCTAAACCAATTTTTGATAGTGACCAAGTTCAAAAGTCTTTCCTTTCACAACTGTTAACCCTTCTTCCTCATTTGAGGTTTAGTAATCTTAGATTTAAAATATGCATATCACAGTCCTATTCATCCAGATGTCTGGTGTTTCTTGAGGTTGTGTGTCTGGATCAAATTAACAATTCTCTGTCTTAGTCTTTGGACTATCCACTGCTCCACAAGTGTTCACAAATTGTCAAGCTCTTGTCATAGTCCATGTAGGCCACAGGGTATCCACATTTTTTCATATCAGGTGACTTGCTTATCTTTGCAGAGTCTTAATAAAAGTGTTGGGAATCTCTCATTTGGGTGAGAGGCAGCCTATTTAGGCAGGGATTGCAAGAGAACATTCATAAGTCTTTTTTGAGTCCATTGTACAGGACTGTGTTCCCGGGGTGTCTGCTAGATACCTCTGTACAAAGAGCTTTTCTACCACAGAAACAAATAGATCTATATTTAGATCTATTCTATGGGTTTCCCGTTTGGACTTCTGTCACTGTGATGGAATACATCAGTATTCTGGGTCTTATGGTATCTCTGATTCTTGTGATACCACTTGCAAGACTATGCATGAGACACATTGATATCTGATGTCTCTGGTCCCAGTCCCTGCACCAGCACCCATTATTCTTTCAAATTCCTGTTCTGGGATTTGTGCGGAAAGGAATCACTTGGTGGAGATATCAAATATCTCTGAATTCTGGTTTCCCCTTCTCTAATGCAATCAGTTACCAGGCACCTCAAACTTTGCTTGGGGAACAGTATCACAGGGGATAAAAGTGCAAGATATGTGGGACAACAAAAACAGGTCAAAGCACATAAACATAAAAGATATTTGCTGTTATCAAGGCACTCAACCCTCTGGATCATGTTTGGTCCCCTGGACCCCTTTTAGTAGTTACAGACAATACTGCAGTAATGTGGTACATAACAAGGGGAAAAAAGATATTAACCCCTATGCTGACTAGCCATGTTAGCAGTGGTTGTAGCTTTGCAGCAAAGTCTCAATCTTTAGGTGCCCAAAATTCTGTCAGAGCAAAACTGTGCAGCAAATAAGCTGAGCAGGACAGAGGCAGACCCTCATGAATGGAAAGTAGATTAGAGGGTCTTATAAAATTTGATACATCTGTGGGGAGTTTCTAAAGTTGACTTTTTTACCTTGTTTTTTGTTCCAGGGTTTCTAATAAGAAGGCCTAGAAGACCAATGTTTTTTCTTTTCCTTGACAGGAATGCTCCTGTGTGCTTTTCCACTAATACTGAGGTTACTTCTGATTATTCAGAAGAAATCCTCAAGATCATTGTGGTAACTCTGTTCTTGCCTAGCCAACAGTGTGTTTTCCTTCTTTTGGAATTTGCTAGGGGTGATTTGCTACAGGCTTCCTGAGAGATTGTATCTACTCACAGAAGAACATGGGTGTTGTATCCCAACTCCAAACATCTAAGACTTGACTGCTTGCATGATAGGGTGTTGATACTTTTTAGGCACCTGTTTTCTGAGGACATGCAATGGGTTGATCTTCATCTCACATTGCTGCAGTCCTTACACTTGGGTAGTCCGCTGTCCTCGGTCGGCCCGAATATCAAAGTATTAGGCTGACGTCGGTCAAGGCGCTCAAGACTGACATCAGGACGTCAGGGTATAAATGCGCATGACCGACGTCATATCCTCAGTCTTTTTTGCCGCATGGTCCGATGCAGAAGCAGCGAAGTGCCGCTGAAATTTTTCAATTCGGAGTTTCAGACCGAGTCAAAGTTGGCTAAGTACCCGTTGGGAATATTTTAGTTTTTCTTGCCTCAGTGGTTTACCGGATGTCAGAAAAAGTGAATAACTGTATTTCTTGTGGGAAACATATACCGCATAGAGATTATCATACTTTGTGTATTCCTTGTTTGGGGCCTGAGCACGACGTTGTTGGGTGTCGGTTTTGTGCTAGATTCAATAAGCGCACTATTAAGCGTAGGTTAGATTGTGCCAGGTTGGTCTTGAGCGGTGCAATTATAATATGCCGTCGGATGCTCCGGCGCCGCTTCTTCGGCGCAAAGACAAAGCAGCTAAACCCAGACAAGAAGAGTCGTCCGTGACGCCGGTTCTTTAGAGGCGTCAGTGGAACCGGTGGTTCTGCCGGAGGCTTCTCTGGAGTCCCAGGGGGAGACTTTAATATTGCAGGATGTGGCCTCTCAGGAGGCAGGTCAGGCTGAAGGGGCTTCTCAGGTTACTGTACCCTCCCTTCCTAGGGTGGTTAGGCCCTCTCCTTCTGTTTCTAAGGCTTCTCCCAGAGGCAGGCCAGGTTTAGCTTCTGTTGGTGTCACTCCTAGTTCTTCAGGATCTGTGCCCAAGAAGCACATGCTTAAAATGGCAGAAGATTTAATTACTTTGATTAGAGGTTCTTTGCCCCTCCTGATAAGAGGCCTAGGGTGGAACCAGAGTTGGGGAGTTTTGAGCAGGCTTGGATGTTTCAGAGTCTTGCTGAAGACTTGCAGGAGTATTCTCCTTATTCTGATTCTGATGTGGATGATTCTACTCCTTCTGCTTCTCCTCCAGAGGATTTTTCTTTTCAGAGACTCTTCATTCCATGAGGGAACATTTTAAGTGGGAAGGTCAGGACTTCTCTGATTCCAGGAAAAGGCTTAGGGAATTTTGCTTTTACCCCAGCATAGGCCTTTGGCTATACCACCTGTTCTGGATGTTGTGGAAGATGTGTTTGCAGAGGCTTCACTTAATCCTGATTCTTTGCCTCCTGCTCCTGTTAAACCGGACAGGTATTACAGGGTGCCTGAAGCTCATAAATACCTTTATAAGAGTCCTAGGGCGGACCCAGAAACTGTTAGTCAGGGACCTAAGGGTGTCAAGGCCTCTGTTGTAAAAAATCCGGTTCCTCCAGATAAAGAGGCCAGGGCTTTGGATAGATGGGGTAAGAAAGTCTATACTTCTTCCACCTTAGCTATGAGGGCTTTGAATTGCCAGTTTCACATGTTGAAATATCAAAACTATCTTCTTTCTCAATTGAAGTCTAAGGTTGATGCTCTGAAGGTATTGAATGTAAAGAATTACAAGATTTGGTACATGTTTCTGCACAGGTGGGTAAGCACTCTTTACAATGTGGTTTTGATGCTGTACAGGCCTCCTCTAGGGTGGCTGCCACTGGGTCAGTTCTTCGCAGGCACGCCTGGCTGACGGATCAGAATTTATCTGACCATGTTAAGACAAGGATTTTAGATGCTCCTTTACAGTCTGATGTGTTGTTTGGTCCACCTGTGGAAGCAGTCTTAAAGAAAATGGAAGACAAGGCTAAGTCTATGCAGACTGTTAAAGATTTTTTGCAAGTTCAGCCTCCGAAATTTAGTAGAAATTGGCCTGCTAAGGGTGGACCTTCTTATGATTCACAGTCTAGGGGTAGATCTAGACGTGGTAGGGGCAGAGCTCAGGGTTCTTTCAGACCTAGAACAGGGAGTTCACCTGCACAGTCTTCAGGTGAGGGCAGGGGCCAGTCCTTTCGTAAACAGGCCCAATGACCTACCTTTTCAGCTGCCAGAGCCTTCTTGTCTGGCAGCACCTTTGGGAGGAAGGTTGGCACTCTTCAAGGACAATTGGAGTTTAATTACCCAAGACAGATGGGTATTGGATATCATACACCAAGGTTACAAGTTTTATTTCCATACCTTGCCTCCTTTCAAAGGCATGCCAGACGTTCCTCCTCAGCAAAGAATAGAGGCTCACAAACAAATTTCTCTGCTGCTTCAAATAGGGGCCATACAGCCGGTCCCTCTGCCAGAAGTGGGCCTAGGATTTTATTCTCGCCTGTTCCTAGTACCAAAGAAGGGGAACACGTGGAGACCAATTTTGGATTTATCTATCCTCAACACTTATCTGGACATTCCCAAGTTCAAAATGTTGACGTTACAACAGCTTTTACCTCTGCTGGGCAAGGATCACTGGATGGTGACTCTGGATCTCAAGGAGGCTTACCTTCATGTTCCTATCAGACTAAGTTGCAGAAAGTATCTGCGTTTCCGGGCTGGGACTTCTCATGATCAGTTCTCTGCATTGCCCTTTGGCTTATCTACTGCGCCCAGAGTGTTCACGAAGGTTCTGGCTCCAGTAATAGCTTTCTTTCGGCTGCAAGGAATCCAGATCTATCCTTATTTGGACGATTGCCTGATTCTGGCTCAAGGAAGGGACGAACTTCTTCATCATTTGCAATATGTGATAGCAGTGCTAAGATGCCTGGGGTATTCTGTGAACGAAATAAAGTCCAGTCTAGTACCCTCTCAGGACATGTGCTTTCTGGGTGTGAGACTGAATACAGCATCCCAGATGGCCTTTTTGACCCCGGACAAACAAAAGAATCTTTCCCTTTACTTCCATCAATTGTCTCATCAGTCCAGGCTGACTGCAAGGACAGTCCTTCAAGCCTTGGGGTTCATGGCATCTTGTATTCTGGTGCTTCCCAATGCCAAACTGCATATGAGGAAGCTACAATGGTATCTCAAAATGTATGGACACAGCACTGCCAAGATTTGGACACTGTCATTCAGATAATACCTTGCATTCAAAAGGAATTTTTGTGGTGGGCTCAGGAATGTCACCTAAACAAGGGACTCTCTGTGACCCGGCCAGAGGCGAGTCAGATTCTAACGACAGATGCCTCAGACAAAGCTTGGGGAGCTCATCTAAATGGAAAGTGGATACAAGACACGTGGCCTGCCAGACTACATCATCTACATATCAACTTGAAGGAGATGTTAGCAGTCCAATTTGCATTAATGGCTTTCAAGGATTTACTTCTTCCAGGGCAGGTGTTGATTCTAACAGACAACACAACTGTCATGTGGTACATCAACAAGCAAGGGAACACATTCTTATCCTCTATGCAGACAAGCAATGATTTTGTGGGAGACTGCTCTCAGTTTACAGCTAAATCTTCAGGCAAGGTTTCTGCCGGGAGCACAGAACTCCTTAGCAGATGTGTTGAGCAGACGGATTATGGATCCCCACGAGTGGAAATTGGATCCTCATGTATTTCAGAGATTGACAGTGTCATGGGGAACTCCAGACATAGATCTGTTCGCTTCTCCACTAAACTACCAGCTGCCAAAGTTTTGCACAAAAAGGTTTCATCCCACAGCTTGGAAAGTGGATGCTCTTTCTTTCAATTGGAGCAATCTTCATGTGTATGCCTTTCCACCTCTGCCTCTCCTCCCAAAGGTACTCCTAAAGGTCAGACAGGACAAGCCAAAGATGATTTTAATAGCTCCAGATTGGCCTCGACAGCACTGGTACCCATTACTGAGGAGTCTGAGCCTCCATGGCCTTTGCCTTCAATTCCACACCTGCTGTCTCAGGAGAACAGTCATTTACTCAATGTCAAACTTCACTCTCTTCACCTAACAGCCTGGCATATTCTGTTTTAAACCCTGGAGGGTCTCAGCTGCCACAGCAAGTTTTGAATGTTATTTTGGAGGCCAGAAGGCCTAGTACAAGGAAAGTGTACGCAGATAAATGGAAGAGATTTTTATTGTGGAGTACAGCAAAGGAATTTGATGTTTCTAAGCCTAATTTAAGTGTGGCTCTTCAATATCTTACTGAGTTACTGGACAAAGGCTTGTCCTTCTCTTCTATTAAGGTTCATGCTGCAGCAATTTCTGCTCACTATGACTGTGACCCACCATTGTTTTCTCATCCTTTGTTTAAGCAATTCCTTAGAGGGGCAAAGAATATAAGACCCCCACGTAGAGCTCCTACTCCTGCTTGGGATCTCAATTTTGTGTTGGAGAAACTCACTCTACAACCTTTTGAGCCTGCAGCTACTGCCGAGTTGAAATATTTATCATGGAAGACTGCTTTTTTGTTGGCCATTTCCTCTGCGAGAAGGGTTTCTGAATTACAGGCCCTTATGGCAGTTGAGCCTTTCTTAATTTTCCATAAGGATAGGGTACCTTTCACTAATCCTTCCTTTATGCCTAAAGTGGTTTCTAGTGTGGCTTTAAACCAAACTATTCATTTGCCTACTTTTATGCAAACCCCCAAAATAAAGGGGAAAAGATTTTGCACACTTTGGATATACACAGGCAGTTACAATATTATTTGAGCAGAACTAAAGGGTTCAGGCAGTCTCAGCAGTTGTTTGTTTCATTTGCTTTGGGTTCTCAGGGCAAGCCTGTGTCAAAACAAACTATTTCTAAGTGGATTGGGTTTTGTATTGCTTTCTGTTATTCCCATCATGGTAAGGAGATTCCAGCTGGGATTAGGCCTCATTCCACTAGGGCTACTGCCACTTCTACAGCTTTTAAGGTGGCAACTAAAGATATTTTGGAGGCAGCTACTTGGAGTTCAGTGCATACTTTCTCTAAGCATTATCACCTTCCACTTTACTCTAAATCTAGGGCTGGTTTTGCCACTGCAATTTTACAAGGCATTTTGGCAGCTCCTACTGCTTTATAGTTTTGCCATCCTCCCTTACCTCTGCTTTGGGAATCTACCCAAGTGTAAGGACTGCAGCAATGTGAGATGAAGAACATAGTACAGTTTTGTACCTACCATAAATGTAGATGTTCGAAGATCCACATTGCTGCAGTCCTCCCTCCTTCCCTCTGTAGTTAGAGGCGGTTGTGTGGTTTGGGTTGTAAATATTGTAGATATTGTATATATTGTACATATGATTAGTGCGAGGGTGGTTGGTTGTTTTTTGCTGTCTTTTGGTTTTGACCTTTCTTTTGTAGGGTCTTCTGACATCTGGGGCAAGAAAAGACTGAGGATATGACGTCGGTCATGCGCATTTATACCCTGACGTCCTGATGTCAGTCTTGAGCGCCTTGACCGACGTCAGCCTAATACTTTGATATTCGGGCCGACCGAGGACAGCAGACTACCCAAGTGTAAGGACTGCAGCAATGTGGATCTTCGAACATCTACATTTATGGTAGGTACAAAACTGTACTTTATTGGAGGCAAGAAAGCCTTTTACTAGAAAATCATATATAAACAAGTGGAAAATGTTTTCTAGTTGATTCCAGCAAAATAACGCAGCACCCATTCAGGGCTGGTGTTTCTCTAGTTTTGCAATGTATGTGTTAGAGGAGTAAGATAGGTCATAGAAAAGTAACTGTCAGGGTTAATTTGTTGACCATTTCAGCAGGTATGTCCATGGATCCCCATCTTTCAATGTATTTGCATGTTAAAATGTTTTTGAAAGAGGTATTACATAAGAGACCTCCAAAAAAAACAGTGGATGCTCTTTAGGATATTAATTTTGTGTTAGAGTAGCTAACGCTTGTTTCATTTGAACCAACTCATCTGGTTGACTTGAGGTTCTTAATGTGAAAAACAGTTTTACTGATTGTTATGACATCTGCAACAAAAGTATCTGAGTTTTAAGTGTTATGGTGAGTCATTCTTATTTAATTTTCCACAGAGACAGGGTTTCTTTGAGAACTAATGCTTCTTTTATGTCTAATATTGGAATTTATTTTAAGCCAAACTATCACTCTTCCTGTATCCAGGAATGAGAGAGAAAGGATACCTCATACCTTAGATGTTCACAGAGAACTCTGGTATCATGACAGAACACAGTCTTTCAGAATTTCTGATCAGTTGTTCATTTCTTGTAAATGTAGAAGGGATAGCCTGTGTCAAAGCAGACTATTTCCAAGTAGTTGTCTCAGGCTATTACCTTTTGTTCCCACCACAACAAAACTATTCCAAGCAGGGTCAAGACACACTGTACCAGACCTTTAGCTTCATCTATGGCTTTTTGGAAAGGGCTGAGCTTTAACTATACCAGAAGCATCAACTTGGTCCTCTGTACATACTTTTAGAATGCACTAAAAGCTAGATTCCTTTTCCAGATTTAGGTCAGGCTTTGCTAGGACCATTCAACGGCTCTTGATCCCTTTGCTTTCTGCCCCCCCCCCCAATGTTCTATAGGTTCATAGGTAGGTACTAGGCTATCTGCCCGAGGGCATTTATAAGCCTAGCCAGTGTGTGTCGGCTATCGCTGCCCCGTTGATTAATTAACTGATACTCTGTCAAGCAGAGCCAATGAAGTGATCCCAGGGGTGTATTTTCTGTTACCCATCCACTCGTCAAGGTTTCTCTTGAGTGTTAGTGAGGGGCTCTGCCTAATGTAGTTTAGAATTTTGTTCCAAAGCATGGGAAGTCTCTGTGACAGGAATCTATCCCTCCAGCATGTTCTATTTATTGTTGTGGCGAGGTTTAGCTCACTAGAGCACATGGCTCAAAGTGACTTGGATTTCTTTAGGTGGAGCATGTCCATCAGTTCTGAGTTGGACATGGCTTTGTGCAAGTCGGGCAGAGATCACCTCTGAGTAAGCAATATGCCACTGAGTACAGCTGGAGTTTTTTTCAGTCAGGCTGCATAGGACATACGTTTCAGGCCAGTAATCCTCTTGGTGAGGTACTTTTGTTGTCTCTCCAGCTGTTGGAAGCATCTTGTGAGGTACATCCCAAATGGGGCATTGTACTGTATGATGGGTCTGATGAGTGACAAGTAGAGGGGCACTATAACCTTTTTATTTCTAGATGCGAACCCTTTAGTAATTAGATGGGCCACATAGAAGGATTTCCTAACTACTTTGGCAATATGATTGTCAAAGGAGAGATTACCCTCTACCTGGGTCCCCAGATCTCTTATTACCGCTTCTGTATTAAGGGGCTGCCACCTATGTGGTAACTCGTGGGTGTTTTGTTTTTCCTAAATGAGATGACTATGTATTTTTTGGCATTTAGCTTGAGGCCATGACTTTGACACCAGGTGTCTGTCTCAGTAAGGCCCTTTTGGAGGATGTCAGTGTCAGTCGGAGAGTCAGTTATGGCTCCCAGTTTGCAGTCATCGGCGAACTTGCTTAGCCATAGTCTTCCTGTGTTTGCCTGTACTTCTGAGAAGTATATGCTGAACAGTAGGGGTCCCAGGACCAAGCCTTGCGGGACACCACTTGTGACTGGTTTAGAGTCGGACCTGGAGCCCGCTATTCTTACCGTATGAGTTCTGTCTGTAAGCCAGTTGGCAACCCATCTCGTGACATAGGGGTTTATGTTCAGGCTGGTGAGTTTTTCTGTAATACCCGAGTGGGGAATGTTGTCAAAAGCCTTGGCGAGGTCAAGGTAGGCTGTGTGAACAACCTTTCCGTCGTCTATGGCCTTGGTGACTGTCTCAAAGAAGTCAACCAGGTTTAGTAGGCATGATCTGCCCCTAACAAAACCAAATTGGGTCGGATCAAGTGTTTGGAGGTTCCCAATGTCTTTGTTAATGAGTTCCATGATGATGCACTCCATAGCCTTGCAGACCAGGCTAGTCAGGCTTATGGGGCTATAGCTACCAGGGTCAGTTGTGGCCCCTCCTTTGTGGAGTGGAATAACTGTTGCTGTGTGCCATTCTATAGGCACATAGCCTGTGGAGAGGCTGAGGTTGAACAGCATGTTTAGGTGGGGGGTTAGTTCGTTCTGTAGTTCGTGCAAGACGCAGCCTGGGACACCATCTGGCCCCATTGACGCTGTGTTTTTGTCTTTTGAAAGGGCTATTTTCACCTGTGTGTCTGTGAATTCCGGGACACTACACTTTTCCGGTATTGTTGTGAGCCCTTTTGGGAGTGAGAGGGGGTGAAGTTTGCACTGAAACTATATGCCAGGATGTTGGCAATATCAGTAGGTTGTTGTGCTATTTTGCACTAGTTCAGCGCATATCGGTGAGTTGCCACTTAGATTCTTAACATAGCTGAAGAAGGCTTTGTGGTTATCTTTTAAATCCTTGGCTATTTTTCTTTCAAAGTTGGCCTTAGATGATTTCATGAGTAACCTTAGTTTCTTACTGATACTGATCAGGGATGTCTTTCCTTCTTGGGATTTGCTTTTTTTTTCTGAACTAGTTTCCTCCTCCTATTGTATAGCCTATTTATGGTAGGGGTCCACCAGACTGGTTTCCTTCTCTTAGAGGAGTGAGTCTTGGTTTTGCTAGGGATGGCACGATCCATGCATCCTTGTAGATGCTCATAGAGTGCATTTGTAAAGGTTTCTGCATCTTGGGCAGTGTTATCCTTTAGCGTGGGGGCTGTGAAACTTACCGCCTCTGTCTTAAGTAAGGTGAAGTTTGCTTTAGAAAAGTTTTTTACTGTGGTTTCCTTAGTTGGGGGTGGTGGTGGGGTGTGAACATCCATAGTGATTAGTTTATGGTCTGATCTTACCAGTGACTGGTTGACCTCCAGTGTGGGAACACCTGTCGCCCATGTTTGTGATGAACAGGTCCGATATATTTTCACCTCTGGTAGGGGAGTTTACCAGCTGATCCAGTGCATTTGAGTTAGTACAGATGTGTAAGTAAACTTCCCATAACAGTAGATGTTCAGATTATAACTGTTGGAGTAGCCACCCCTTCCATCATTCCCCTTGTTTTTTGGAGTCTTTTTTTATGCCAAGGTGTGAACATCTACTTTTGTTTTTCCTAACTATGTGCTTTCAGGGCTTAACCTCCCTGTCTCAGTTGGCATGAAAGCTTTGAAGGGCTTTGCACCCAAACGTCTTATAAAAGTGTCTAACACAGACAACTGGCTGCTGCCAAAGTCATGAATTAACACTCAATGTCAAAAAATCCATTATAGTGCCTTTTGGGAAAATGACCATCCAGGCTAACTATTCCAATAATAAGACACCTATAAGAGTAGACATGGATCTGGGAACACATGTAGACAGTAATCTGGCCTTTGTCCATCATGTGGGCAAGGCATAAAGAAAATCATTCTATGTCCCCAACTTGTAAGTAAGGGCATGTCATCCAGGTCTAAGAACCCATCAATGAGTATAATTCCCCCTTCGGCATTTAACTTGACCAGTCATATGCAACAGCTGGAACTCCCACAAAGGTTCCCTACCAGGAGAATCCAGGCTATGCAGATTGCCTTAAAGCCCTGACTCTATACTCTGTTTCCTGCAGGTTACTGAGAGTCAGTCTATGCCTAGCATGCAAGGCATCCTTAGATCCAGCTCTGATGGACCTTTTGCATATCCACAAAGTGAACAGCATTAGAACCTGTAGATCACTTATTTAAATTTTGCTTACGACATAAATAGGACATGTTAGCGAGACATATATGCATCTCAGAGGATCTCCATGCTGTAGAACAGGTTCTCATCTATGTGAAGCAGAGGCCATCCCTAACCCTATTTAAGTGTAACCTTGACCAATGTATGAGAAATTAGAAGTTCATCCCAGGTCTATCTCCCATGTCTCTGATAGACAGAGGGAGACAATAACTTTGTCCAAACTAACATAACCCCCTCACTTAACCTTTAGAAACTTACCATACCCCACAATAAATTGGTTCATAGGTTCTTAGAAGGTTAATAAGCTAAAGGCCCTTAAGCCCTTACAAGCCTAGCCATATTTATCCCGAGTTGCCTCGGTTATCTGTGGTTAGGTGAGTGAAGTGTGCAGAGGCAAGGGTCTGTGTAGTCAATACTGACTTGCTCTGTCCAGGAGGGATGTGGGCACCACCCCAGGAGTAATCTGTGGTCATTAGGTTAGGTTGCATAGCTTGGCTAATAAAGGTCCTGGTGTTTAGTTGTCTAATATTTACCTACAAACCTGTCTTTTAGTCATCTCAGCCTGAGCCATCTAACAGGTTGGGTGGGTGAAAGTTTCCCTCATGCTTTGGAAGCTAGCAGGCTGTTGTATCCTTGGCAGGATACAACCCATTACTACAGCAGTGATCATTAGAGCATCTATTGTTATGGTAAATTTACTTGCACATCCCTTACTCTGAAATGTTTTCTTCAAGCCTTATCTACCAGATTTAATAAATTTATCTTCAGCCAAATACTGTTCTACATCAAGTGATATTAATTTCTTCCTGACTGCTCCGGTCTTACTTTTCATAGACATGATCGCAGCAATTCATTGAGAGGCCCCTTTGAGATCATCTTTTTTGCCATAAATTCCTTCCACAAAATATAATTTAATTGTAATCTTCCTCAGTTCTGTAAAAGTAAGCCTCAGTGAGCGCTCACAAGACGCATACTATTTCTGCAGTTCAGAACTATGTCAAGTATAGGTTTATAGGTATTTCCTAGGTTATTGGACGGAGGGGATCTTGACAAGCATAGCCCTACATTCCCATGGTATTTTTTTAGCCTTGTTTTATGTATGAATATCTCAGAGGTGGGCAAAACTAGGATAAGTCGGGACATTTACTTTTGCCCCTATGCATGAGGCAAGTGTGAGGTAAATCAGGGGTAAATTTGTGGTTTTCCCATCCATTTGTCCAATTTATGTTTGAGTAGATGAAGAGAATTACTTTGCTTTTGTGGAGTGGAAGAATCTTTCAAAGAAGCTGTATTCTCTCTGCTATATATATACCTATCCCTCCAACATATCCTATTTATATTGAAGTAGTGATTGAGGTCTATTGAGCAGGGATTCAAACTACCATTGGACTTGCAAATGTAAAGTAGGTCTAACAGATTAGGGTCTCTAGACATTGTTATGACAGTTCATTGAACATTCATTAGTGAAACACTATCTGGAGTACCATGCATAATTCTGGGAGTTCCAACTCTACAAGGATGCAGATACGGTAGAGAACGTTCAGATGAGGGCTCTAAAAGTGGTGCTGATATTGTGCCAAAAAAGTAGCTGAAAGAAAGAGCCCAGGAGAATATGCAAAATCCAAGAAAGGAAAAAAAAAAAAGATATATTTATTTATTTATATAGATAGATATAATATATATGTTTAGTTATTTATTTAACATTTTTTGCCCAGGGAGAAATGCTCCAGATGCATGTCTTTGGATTGTGGGAGGAAACCCATGCGAATGCAGGAAGAATATCAAACTCCACACAGAAGGTATCCTGTCCAAGAATCGAATCAGAGAACCTTTTGCTGTGAGGTGACATTAACCGCTGCAGCACTGTGCCAGCCGTATATATGCACAAAACATAATGATGCCATTTGAAGATGGGTAGTGGATCCCAAAAGCAAATGTGAGAGGGTGCTGCTTGCATATAGCCATTTTCTTTTGGAGATTGTGGTGTCTAAAACAAGACAAGTGCAAGTCATTATGGCCAAAAATAACAGTTGTTAGTGTTATGGGTAATTTAAGTTTCTGAAGCATGTTTAATGGGGAGCGAATGAGAAGATTATGTAGGGCAGGTTGTTTTTATTTGCCATCACATTATGTGTATATAATTTGTGAGTTGTTACATGTAGCATTGTGTGATCTCTTGTTTGATAGACGTATGAAATAGTGTGTGTGGAAACAAAGTAGTGATTTTGCAGCTTCTGTTTTTTGTGTTTTGTGGGTGATACTTGTCCCCATGTTCTGAATAGGTGCAGCTTATTGTGTTTGTATTCTGACAGGTATTTAAGAGCCATTTCATGCAGAGCTGGGTTCAAGTCCCACAAAATTTACCTGTGTATACAGTATGACTGAGCTAGTTACATGACCAGAATATCCATTAGAGACTTGGATGCCAAATCGGGGATGAATTTCTTGCTCCCCATCCAAATGTCCAAGTTATACTTGAGTTGGGTTAGGGAGGAAGTCTGCTTTAAGTGGATGGAGAGTCTGTTTCAGAGAAGAGGTAGTCTCTGGGATACATTTAATAGTGTGCTAATTAAGATCACCAATGAATATGGTATTGGGCTAGATGGTGAGTGTTTCCAGTAAGTTTAAACACGTTATGAGTTTTCTGGGGTCTTACAGGGGACCTATAGTTTGTAATGAAGTGGTATGGGGTTTTGCCTATGGTGATTTAAACGTGGAGAAGCTCAAGTGCATTGTCCTGTTTGACCAGCCTTAAGGTATATTTATTTTTGATGTAAATTGAGACATCATCACCTTTAGTCCCTGTCTGTGTAGTAGCTGGTCTAAATGTGTGGAAGGCATTATAACCTGACACTGTCAGTGTGCTCTCTGCAGCTTTAAACCACATTTCAGTGATTGCTTAGACGTCAGCTTTCTCCAGGGTGAAGAGAGTTTCTAGGGAGTGGAGATTTTTCTTTAGAGTACTAGCATTGAGTAATAGCACCTTTAGATTTTCTTGGTTTTGTTCAGAAGGACTTTCAGTTTGGTATTGCCTTAAAATGGCACTATGGGGGAGTACAGTGTTTTAACTAATATTCGAAAGCCTAGTTGGAAGAGATACAGACCATCCCTGGCAAAGCAGTGTGGTTTGCTTGACCATCTCCTTCCATGTTGATAAATATTGCACCCCCTTAGAATGATACCAGAAACCAAGCCAATTAAAGTCGATCATATTAGCTAAAGCAGATCATAGTAGCTAAAGCAGAGTTAATTGCCCTAAAAATATGCTTAAATAACCAAAAAAGTATTAATCTTATTGTAATTTACATTCCATGGGAATAATTTAGAAACTATGGAGATAATACTAAATTGGATAGCCTCAAACTACCCTCAGGAGACCATTGTACTAGGGGATGTTAATATTGACTGGACCCAATGCTCCGCACAGACCAACCCCATGTCCATTAATCTACATGGCTTCTCCCAAAATATTGTCTCCCCTACAAGAATAGGAACTGCTCTCCAAAAAGAAAGTATAATTGATTGGATTCTTACTAATAAAGAAGCACATAAATATACTACTGGGACCCTCCCGAATGATCTTAGTGACCACCACGTCACCTACATAATAAAAAACAAATTTACCAGCATAAACCCCCCTTTATATAGACTTGTCAGAAATAAGAAGAAATTTGTTCCAGCACTATTCCTAACTGAACTTAGATCCTGTAACTGGTCCAAGCTAAATACCCTGCCCCTTGATGAGAGTGTGACATTTTTTACTGACACATTCCTCAACATTCTTGACTCCCACGCACCTAACAGACGCATCCGTACCAAGACTCGGATAGCACCATGGCTAACTAGAGAAACCAAATCCAAAATCAAACTTAGAGATCAGGCCTGGGACAAATGGCGAACTACTAAGGCACCTCAAGATCGCATTAAATTCCAGCAACTTAGAAATGCAACAAAAAAAGACTCCACCCTAGATAAAAAGAACTATTTCTGTCACCTCCAAGATAAGCACCAGAACAATCCAAAGAAGTTTTGGGCAGGCTTAAACAACCTCCTCCACTCAGGGAAAGCGTCTACTCCCACCCCAGAAACACTTATTGGTAAAAACCCAGAAGAGGTCGCCAATACTTTTAACTCCTTTTTCACTGAGACCATTCAGACCCTGGCTAATCAACTTCCCCATCCTTCCTCCCCCCCAACTAAGGTTAATGATGAATCTCTACCCTTCTTTACTCTCCAGCCAGCTTCCACCTCCTATATTAGATCTCTACTGAAGAAACTTAAACCAACCACCCTGTCGGCCGACCAACTCCCAGCTGAATACCTACAAATAGCAGCAGATGCCATAGCCTATCCCATCTCAATTCTAATTAACCGAACTATAACTGAGGCCACTATCCCCTCCATTTGGAAGGTAGCCCATGTCATCCCACTTCATAAGGGTGGCTCCTCTACTGACCCATCAAATTATAGACCTATAGCAATACTGTCGCCAATAGCCAAAATCTTGGAAAGATGTGTTCATAAACAACTCCTTAACCATCTCACCCTAAATAATCTACTGTCCAAATCTCAGCACGGTTTCAGACCCCACCATAGTACGACCACCGCCCTCCTCTCTTTTACTGACTCAATCAATAAAAACCGCAATAACAAAAAAATTTCCTCAGCCCTCTTTCTTGACTTGTCAAAAGCCTTTGACATGGTCAATCACCAACTACTGCTCCACACTCTTGAAACCTTACACCTTGATTATCCGGCCCTTAATTGGTTCAAAGCTTACCTCTCTGGAAGACAACAGGCAGTTCGATGGGAAAATAAGCTCTCAACTGTTGACGAATACCATAGGGGTCCCCCAAGGCTCCATACTTGGTCCTCTTCTCTTCTCTGTATTCATAAATGACCTTCACTCAGTCATCCCTAAGGCCACCTGCATCCAGTATGCAGATGACTCCACATTGATCTGCTCGGATATCTCCCTCCTGACCTACAAGTAACAACCCAAAACTGTTTTGCTATAGTAGAAAAGTGGCTCGAACGAAACTCATTCTAAATCCAAAAAAACCAAGTTACTAGTATTTTTCCCACCTCAGTTAGTCCATCAGTCCAACTTACACCCCAATCCAATAATAGTCCCTTCCTTGTTCAATCTATTAATGGTACCATGATTGAGCCTGTTACCAACACGAAACTATTAGGAGTCACTATTGATAGTAGGCTTAGATTTGATATGCATATCAGTCAAACCATAAAGACTGTAAATAAGAAACTTGGATCCTTGTATAGAATTAAAAACTTTCTAACCCCTACTGCCAAACTAACTATCTCTCACATTTACTTTCCACTTTATTGTATGCCTCTCCTGTGCTTTCATTCCTTAACAATAGTGAGATCAATAAACTCTCTGCTGCCTACAATCACATCGCCAGATTTGTAGTAGGAGGTCCTTACAGAACTCATCACTGCCTTAACCTAAGGAAACTTGACTGGCTAGAACTACCCAATCTTCTCAAACTAAACCAACTCACTGAAGCGTTTAAAATTATTAAGCAACCGGATAAAACCCCCTCCTTGCATAATCTTCTGATTCCATACTCTAATCTTAGCTGTCTTCGCTCCTCACATAGAGTCCTGGTCCACACCATTAAATCCAACAACTCTGCTGGAGAAGCCCTTTTTGCCAACTCTATAGGAAAAGTCTGGAATTCCCTCCCCAATAACTTAAGACTTACTACATCCCAATGTCTATTCAAAAATAATCTTAAACAATTTTTTAAAAAACATTGGCTGTGCCCATGTAATAACCCAGACTAGTTCTCTCTGACACTCAACTAGTAGCATTCTCCACCTGTATTACTAGGTGTTTTTTCTTTTTCTTAGTCTAAAGAATTTGTAAACTCACACCCACTAAATTCCACCTCCACTGGTACTTATGAAGTCAAGCTCCCCATTGCCTGACTTGACTCTACAAGGGATGGGTAATAGTAACCTAGAATATCAACTACACTGTATTTTGAACTGTTATCTATTCACATGGTAGCCAAGTGTATCTAAAACAATTGTGAAGTATTTTTTGTGTATCTGTAATTTGTTTATTTGCATTAGGAAGTGTATTTATCTGTATGTAAATGAATGTGTAACCTTTTCCTCTGTGGAGCTTTTCTCCCTGGGCCTCCGCTGAAAATGGACATGTATCCAGTCGGACCATCCCGGTCAACAAATGTAAAATAAAATAAATAAAATAATAAATAAATATTTTGTTCGAATCATGGCAACATCGTTGGAGAAGGTAGATTGCTGTTCAGTGCTAGACTCGTACCTTCCTGGGACACACATTCTGAGAGCTCCATGATATCTCTCCTCATATAGTCTAAGGAGGTACATCTCAGGTTATTTACACCCACATGGGCAATGATGGAGTCATACTGGTACTTTTGGTCCAGTGACCTGAGTGCATGCGTAGTGTGGCAGATCCTGACCTTTATAAGCAACTGACTGTGACATTCTCCTTACCCAGCCTGGTGGGAGGGACATCAGAGTATCTCACAGTGGAGTCTCCAATGACCAGAATGTTGGATTGTGTGGTGGCTTGCCTTATTGGCTTAGAAGTAGATACTGCATGAGCTTTGACTGTGTTGATGTGTGTGTTTTAAAAGAGTGCATTCGAGGTTGCTGAGGGTATTTGTAATGTGTGCTCTGTCTATGAAGACTTTGAGGTTTAGGAATGTGGGTTTGTGTCTGCTTTGAATTGTGTGTGACTGGTGCAATGTGTGTATTACTGACAACATGATTGACATTGAGTGCTTTTATGTCAGAGCTTTGCTTCCAGTGACATTGCGTAAATGCATCTCTCACATACCATATAAGTTTGTTTGAGAATTAACTGATCCTCAGTAAACATGAGCCAATTTCTGCATTGCCTCAGGATGCCCATGTTGTTAATGGAGATAATGAAAAAGTTCATATTCATGGCAACAAACCCCTTTTTTATTGATTATATAGTTGTAGTGACAATGTTGAGTAATGTTAGGAGTATCTGGTTTGCAGCTCTGGGAGCAGTGCTTGTCATTATAAACTAGTTGTCCAGTGTGCAACCAAGTATTGGTGAAATTTTAAGGGTGCTTTTACAGGAGAAATGCCAACTCAGGGTGTCTGCGTCTATGCAGAGCACTGCTGGATACTTGAAGGGAAACTGATAGGTAGACCCTGATGATTTATGGATGAAGTGTTTAGTTAGGTATTCTGAAGTTACGGTAGACAGCAGCAAATCAGGCAGTACTGACTGAAAAGAAAGAATTAGCTTGTATAGAATGATGAAAAGAGGGGGAAGTAACCTGAAAGCCTACTGCCTTGACTGCTACTAGTTCTGGTCTCACCACAGCTTCATGCTGCTGGGATACAATGCTCTTTGCTTCTTCTCTCACCAGAAGCAAAATAGTAACACCAATCCCAAGATGAGAAGTAAGCCACAAGCCCTTTGGTGATCAGCAGTCTTCTCCCAGATGATGCAAGGGTCTGTTGGTTTGTCGTAGCCTTTTCCTTGTAGATGCCTTGAGTAGAAACAGACCAATCAGGAAGGTCAAACACAGACGTACACTGCCCAATCAAAAATAGTCAGGAATCACTGCATTATGGTCCTTCTGTCAGCAGGAGCAAAATGTAAGCACGTATTCCAAGCTAGCACCAATGAAGCAATTACTAGGTTTTCCAGTTGTCAGCAGTCTCCAGGAAATAGTGTCCCTATGTTCCTCCTCTCACCAGGAGAAAAACAGAAGCACTTATCCCAAGATGACTACTGAGAGGTAGAATGTGGGCTGTCCAATAATAGGTGGTCTTGGACTAGAGTTTGCAGATTTTAAACGTAAGATGGAAAAATGGGTTAATATCCTAAGAGATGCAGTGCGCACTAAGCAGTTAGATATGAAAGAGGAGGCAACCTAAGCCACTAATTTTAAAAGAGCAAGATAGATTGGAAGGGGGTGCGCACTTTGTATTCTGACTTTATGGAATACGGTGGGATGGCCAATAAATTTAAATAACCAAAGGGAGTTGTTGGGTCTTTCGGCTTTTCCTGGTTAGGGATCGCCACAGCGGAACTCCAGTCCTCTAATGATTTGCAGTAGATTTTTACGTGCTGAGTTGCCAGCCCTGACGCACAATCTTCAATGAAGGTACGCCCATTCATGCATGTCTCCACACGGAAGACACTCTAGCTGAGAATCGAACAGGACAACGTCTTACTGTGAGGCGACAACGCTACCGCAGCGAGTGATCTCTCAAAATAATAATTTTGCACTTTCTCACAATAGCCAATAAAAGAGGAGATGGAAGGAGGTATGCAGTCAAATTAATGTAACTAGATTAATCAAATTAGGCAACTAGAAAGACAGTTGAGTTTAAAAACACAACAGTAGCAGAATGCAAGGGTGGGGGGAAACTTAATTTCTGTGTGACTCACAAGAGAGACAGCTGTAGTCTCTTTCCTAGATTAAATATGCAATTAAAAGCAGAGTACAAAAACACAGTGTAAAGAAAAGAAATCACAATATACACAAATAGAAGAAGGCTATGAAGCAAAACAAAATACAAGAAAGCAAAAACAAACTAACCTTTCCTTCACAGCAAGCTGCGACTGAGACTGGGTGAGCTTTTCCAGGAAAGCCTTGATATTTTTGATTTTACACTTAAGTAGAAGGTTTATTTCCTAGCTCCACCCTCAGGTCACAGGTAATTAACCTTAACTGACCTGTTTTAATTTCTGTGCAATTCACAGGAGATGCAACTATGGTCTCTTTCCTATTTTAAATATGCAGTTTGAACAAAATAGAAGTAAAACACAGTATAAAGAAAATAAATTACAATATACAAATAGAAGTAGGTAATGAAGCAATACAAAATACAAGAAAGCAAAATCAAACTAACCTTTTTCTCACAGCAAGCTGTGGCAGTCTCTGTGAGCTTTTCCAGTAAAGCCCTGAAATGTTTTTATTTTACCGCTTAAGTAGAATGTTTCCAGTTAGATAGCTGTATTGGCTTGCAATGTTTTGATGACAGCATTAAAACACTCTGGCAGGATTTGGCTTAGTACATTTGCTAAAATGCAAAAAGTTATTTTTAGAAACTGATACAACCTGTGGTTTTAGTGTCGGGTCCTATTGTTCTCTAATCCTGATGTACCATTCCCAGCTTGAGCTCTAAAACAAATTTCTGTATAGCCAACATGTTTTGTAGAATATTTACTTTGCAAGCAAAGTGATGGTCTGACTATAGAAGGATCAAATGAATAAAAGTAATTTTGTAGCTCTGTGGCAAAGATAATTCCTACTGAAAATCATGATTTGTATAGCTTTTGTTATGTGTTTTAACTGCATGTTTCTCTTGCAGTCTCGTATGTCTCGTGTATTCAAATGAGACACTGAAGCAGGATATGCATTCAAGTCATTTATTATACATACACACATCAGGAACTGTAATTTGTACATATACTTCGCACTTCATATACTTTGACTTGTTACTTCTAACACACATGTGCATCTCCATTCAAGCTTACATTCGCACTGACTGACTACACAAAATGGAACTGATCTCGCACATGCCCAGTAGCTTATATGCATGTGTTGTCTAACTACAGTGGCTGACTAGGTTCACTATACACAATGATCTACATCTTCCCTTTTAACTTTGTTCAACATTGCAAAATACAAGAACAAAGGCATATTTAAGAGCTAGACATTATTTCAACAAAACAGAACTGATTTCAAGTCCAAGTCGCTATGTATTTAGGACTGGTTTGCAAGTTCTGCCTGATCTAGTTGCATAGAAATTCGGAATGGATTTAGCAACAGGGCCAGTCTGTGAGGATTCATTCAATACTGGAACTTCCGGGTTTAATTAGAGTTGTCTGAAGAAAGTACACTGTCCTTTTGAATTCAAAGTTGACGAGTCATTCTGGAAATTAGTCACTGGCACAGGCATTCTGCTGTGACACTGGGTCTGAGACTGGTAACACATGTCTACGATTCCTTCTGTAATCCATTCCTTCAGATTTTATCAAGCAAGTTGTCTCAAAGAATGTTTCTGAGATTGAGTAAGTTAAGGAATATGGTACTATCTCGTTTGGATTTCTCCAACAAATGCTTTGCACTACGAACTGCACATTTAGCTAAACCATTGGCTTGTGGATACTCAGGACTGTAGGTAATATAAACAAAGTCCCAAGATTCAGCAATTTTTTTGATCTGCTGACTAGTAAACTGCACCATTGTCAGAC
Source organism: Protopterus annectens (assembly GCF_019279795.1). Classification (NCBI taxonomy): domain Eukaryota; kingdom Metazoa; phylum Chordata; order Ceratodontiformes; family Protopteridae; genus Protopterus; species Protopterus annectens. Next base: position 682,252,557 of record NC_056747.1, on the reverse strand, counting down.
ATGACTTTGTTCGGACTACCATGGACAGAAAAATGTCTCTTCAGTTTTGTAATGTCAAGTTAGGAAGTAGATCAGTTTCAAACCAATCTGAGTAAGAGTCAACTAGGACCAAGTAATGTTGACCATTCCATTTGAAAATATGTACAGCAACCATTCACCATGGTAAATCAAGAATTTGTAGTTGATGCGGTTTGGTGCTATTGCAAATTGAACATGCTAAAGTTTCCTTCTCTATATCTGTGGACATATAAAGCCAAAATACAATGCCTTTTGCCCTTCTTTTGGTCGAATCAGTAACTGAGTGACCACAATGCAAAACTTTGAATCTGAATTTGTTGCCTTCATTTGCTCTTCAACCTATGGGTTTCAGATCTGACCATCGGATCTGATTCTGCAGCATACCAAAGCTGAAGGCTCCAACATCTGAGCTCCTCCCTACCCATGATGCTTCTCAACTCCAAATCCCTCTGATCTTGGTTGCCGTGCTTCACTAAGCATCAGTTTCTTACACTTTGAGCTCCTCAGGGCTATTTTGACTCAGTGAGAGACTTCTTTTGCAGTTTATGTAGTTATTTTTGTTAGTTGTTACTTTTCTAGTATCTACCTTTCTGTTAGTCTTCTGTCTCAGGAAAGAGCTCTTTTTGGTCTCTTTCTTTCCCTCCCTCCCTTCCCTACCCTTCCCTTCCAGTTGTCATATCTGATGTATATATGTTGTATACATTTATCTTTATATTAAAATAAATCTTTCCTTACTAGTTCTACAGAGTTGCATCTTTCTAACTGCTTGGTATATGTTTTTGTGTGCCTTTGTTATCTCTGTTGCTGGTTTTCCTTCCTCTAGCATGGCAGTCAAAACCTGATGAATTTTAAAAAGTGCAGCATTTGTGGGCACAAAATCCCACTATCAGAAGCACACTCTGAATGTGTAGTATTTTGGGGGTGGATCATCTAGATTCCTCCTATACCATTTGTGCTGGCTTTAATCAGTGGACACTCATTGACCACCATAATAAGCTTCTTTTTAAGGGACTCCTCCCTAGTTCCTCCTCTTCAGCCGCCCTTTCCACTTCAGGGGCTCAACCCCCCACCTAAAAGGACAAAGAGTGGAAGAGATCCCCCCAGCAGACCTCACCACTCTGGGGAACCTCCTGCTAAAATTCCAAGACCCTTGGAGTTAACAGCTTCGACACCTGTAGTCATACAAGCCTCCCCTCCTTGCTGCAGCTGAAGTTTCTCCCTGGAGCCAGTGACATCTAAACCAAACTCCCCTCTCCTGCAGCAGCGGAGTCCCTCTTCCAGGCCTGCTTCGATAGCTTCTTCTGTTAGGTCCTCCCGAAGCCTTTCCAAAGCTGAGGTGGGGACAGTATGATGGTGAAATTTCTCTAGGCGCAAATTCAGCTGGGGATCTTTCATGCTGCGTCCCCTCCTGGATCAGCAAGCAACCTTCCTGCCTTCACCCCTATTTCTCCTCCTCCAATTTGACCCCGGATTTTAGAATTATTAGGTCCGAGCCTTCCTGGAGCTGAAATATCAGAACCAACAGGTACAGTTACCTCGACCCCGACAGTCTCCCTGTCTTGCTTGGCTCTGACTATTTCAGAGCCGAGTGGTTCTCTGAGCCATAGCTTCAGCTTTGGTTCCAGGGGGGTTGACATTGCCTCCAAAATTTTCGGAGCTGTCTCTTCCGCTTAGGGCTTCAGCGTTTGACATTTCGGCTCCTACTCCTATTCCTCTCTCAGATCCAGGGGTGGTAGGGGTTCGTAGAGCTTCTCTGTCGACAGCTTCAGCTCTAGCGGGGGTGCTTGCAGTGTCCTGATCTCTCTCTTCTTTTGAGGTAGCGGAAAAGATTCTCTCTGCACCTAGAAGAGCCTCGACTCTACCTGCTTCAGACTCTGCCCCCCCCCTCTCAAGCAGCCTTTGTGTCTGAGACATCTAGACATCTACTCTGTCCCCTCCTGGGCAGCCTGCCCAAAAGGACTTCTGGTCTGCTTCCCATTTAGAACCCCAGAGTTTTCTGATACCTCCCTGGAACACCCCCAAAGAGGTCCTTCAGAAGCACCTGTGTAAAAGGAGACACTCTGAATCCCCTTTGGAATCCCTCAAATAGAACACGGGTCTCGATGAAAGGGAGTGTTTCTGGAAGCCTTTGGGTCAGGTCCATCTACTTCTTGGGTGTCACCCCCCCGTGGCAGGGCATGGAAGGAGCCAGAGAGAGTGGAACCTATTCCCATGTGGCCCGATAAGATCCTTGGTGCCCCTTCTGATCACCCACAATGGACTAAAGGTATTTCCATTGAGGCCATGGTGGTTGCAGCTGCCACCAAAAAGGAGTTGGCCCAACAGAGCTCCACTGTCCATCCCCCTAACAGGGAGTCTAGGGCTTTGGACAGGTTTGGAAAGTGGGTTTATGCTTCAGTGACCTTCAGTTTGTGAGCACTGAACTACTTGGCACACGTAACCAGGCTACAGAGGCACTTAGTTAGGGGACACTCTAGCTCTGTCCCAGGGTCCATGTCTGCCAAGGAACAGAAGACCTTTTTCTCAAGAATGGACACCCTCCGTCTATCTCCAGTACATCCATGAGGTTGATCTCTCATGCTGCAGAGGGGGCCTCATGGGCATCTGGAGCAATGTCTGACATGGCCTGAATGTGGCTGTGTGATTTTTTCGGAACCCTATAAGGTGTCCTTTGTCAATGCACCCTTTGATGGATTGACACTTTTTGGTCCAACAGTTAGACACACACTCCCAAACTGAAAATGATGAAAAGACCTTGTGTGCTGTCAGGATACACTTCTCTACCCCCACAACAGACCTTTTCCAGGAACCAGAGTAGAGGTAAGAAGTTGTAATTCCATAAATCGCAAGGCCCTTTTCAGGGTTCACAAGGGGATCTTTCTCCCAGAGGCAGTGGGGGAAATGGTTATAATAACAGATGCCTCCCTTACGGCAGAGGGGGTCCTGTGGACCAAGGGTCTTGAAATTCTTCCATGGACAGACCCAGTCAGCGGTCCTGAGGGGATTGCCCAACTGCTATACTCTGGATGCAGTTGGGGGACATTTGTTTCTACACCCAACTGCCTGGGAAGCCATCACAGAATATTGTTGAGTGTTAAAAATCATATCCAGAGGCTATTCTCTCCTTCACTACCCATTAAACTACCGAATCAGGATCTCACGAGCATGCAAACAATTTCTCATCAGGTGAATTCAATCAGACGATCTTCTCTAGGGCCACCCGCTTGTCCTCCCTTCCCCCTCGGCCACTGTGATCATAGATGTATCCCAGCTCTGGTGGGGGGGCATTATCTGAGACAGACGGTCCAAGGCAAGTGGTCCTCCCTAGAGACCAATTTGCATATAAACATTCTGGAGATGAGTGGTACTTCTTCATAGGTTCATAGGTTCATAGGTTCATACTAGGCTATCTGCCCGAGGGCATTTACAAGAAGCATTTACACTTCTTGTGTTGCAAGCCCTCCTGGTCCTACCAGAACTATTCCTGTTCAGACGGACAACATGTCAGTGGTCTGGTACATCAACAAGCAAGGAGGAAGCAGATCTTACCCTTATATCGAGAGTCCATAAGGTCATGGTAATGGACGATTTCTTCCAACTGCTTTCTCCTAACAATGCACATTCCGGGGAAGTCGAACAACCTAGAGGACAGGCTTAGCAGGATCATTCTGATGCCTCACAAATGGTCTATCAATCTTGCAGTGGCAAATATAATCTTCCAAAGATGGGGTTAACCTTGCTGCGACATGTTTGCATCTCCCTCCAACACAGAGTGAAATTAATTTTTTGCCATGATCCCACCCCAGGGACAGTCACCGAGAGATGCTCTAGTCCATGCTTGGTCACCCAGTCTGCTCTACACCTTCCCTCCCTTTCCGCTGATTCCCAAATTTCTACAGAAAGCACAGAGGTTGAAGTGCCAAGTCATCCTCATTGTCCCCTTTTGGCCATGTCAAGTGTGGTTGGTTCCCCTTCTTGTGGTCTCACCTGGTTTGTCCACCTTGGACTCTGGATTTCTCTCTAGATCTCTTGTCCCATCCCTTGGGGCACTTCCATCCAGATCTTCCGAATCTGAAACTAACTGCTTGGTTTTTCCACTTCCAGTGATGGCTCGAACTCCTGGTCTTTCTTCCCCAGTCAGAAGAATTTTGATTGCAGCACACGCACACCGTCCACTAGAAAGCTATACTAGTAAGTGGAAGAGGTTCTCTGGGCTTATCAGAACAATTTAGACCCCTTTTCTGTTGCAGTCTCGGCAGTGTTGGACTTCTTGGCTTATCTTTTTTAATAAAGGTACAAGTTTTACTACAGTGAAAGTACAATTCCACATAAGGGTAAATTCTTTCTCTCTAGTGTCATCTAAACTGTGCAAGGCCTTGTTAAAGGGTACCTTTCTCCTGTGTCCTCCTATTAAGTATTCTGCTCTTCTCTGGTACCTCATCTTGGTTCTAGAGGCCTTAGTTTTGACCCCTCTTCAAACCTTTAGCTAAGGTAGACAAAGTTCCTGACTTGGAAAACTATTTTCTTGGTGGCTATTACTTCCTCCAAGAGTCTTTGAGCTAAAAGCTTTGTCTTGCAAGCCTCCATTATGATTTTTCAGAAGGACAGAGTTACTTTATGTACTAAACCTTCCTTTTTGCCCAGAGTTGCTTATGAGGCTAATTTAAACTAAGTCATCAGTCTTCCTGTCTTCTTTCCAAATTTTCAAAACAAGGGAGAGTATCTTCTTCATACGTTGGATGTACATAGACAACTCTGTTTCTGTTTGGATGGAAGCAAAACATTCAGGAAATCTGACCAACTCTTCATATCCTTTTCCAAGTCCAGATTGGGTAAACCAGTTTCCCAGGTTACTCTAGCTCATTGGATAACTAGTTGTATCAAACTTGCTTATTTCTCTAAGGGCGTTTCCTTACCTGACCATATTAAGGCCCATTCCACTAGATCTGTTTCTGTTTCTTCAGCCATCTGGTCAAAACTTCCCATAGATGAAATTTGTGCAGCTGCTACTTGGTCACACCATTATGCTTTTATTTCTCATTACAAACTGGACATTGTTTCTAGGACCAGGGTGTCCTTTGGTTCTGCTGTGTTCCAGAATATCCTTCCATGAGGGCCTCCCAAGTTTTTTCAGTAGATGGGGATTCTGTCCCATAGGTTAAAGAGTAAATGAAGGCAACATCACCAGATAAAGAAGTTATGTACTTACCATAACATTCCATCTGTTTTGTTGCCTTTCATTTGCTCTTCAACCTTCCCTCTCTCTATTCCCCTGTGTTTTGAAGGACCTAACGGAAATTTTGGACAGATACTTCTAGCTCCTGAAGTATCCCCACTTGGCGGATTCCTTTATTTCGACGTAAACTTTTCCTCTGTACTTGTTTTATGTTTATGTGATGTCATATGCTGTAGCAAACTTGAGGGATTTGGAGGAGAGGAGCATAGATGTTGGAGCCTTTAGCGTTGGTATGCAGCCGAGTCAGATCCGATGCTTGGACCCGAAACCCATAGGTTGAAGAGCAAATGAGAGGCAACAACACAGAGGGAACGTTATGATAAGTACATAACTTGTCCTGTTGTAATTCTTTAGACATTACCACTTTTGGACCTTTCATGATAATTCCATCTTCCACCATGAGTTCATCTCTGCAAGGAAAGTACCGCTGAATGTCAAGTGGTAAACTGATTTTTCATGTTGGCCAGCCTTGACTGACGATGTTTTTCTGTTTCTGGAGAATTGGGTCCAAAGCTGTGTGTTTTCTTAGTTCATCAAGCAGTGATGAAAAATGTCTGAATTCCATGACTTCAAAGTTTGCCATTTTCATGCTGCTCTGTCATTTGTCTGGTTGAGTGTGACAACACAATAAGGAAGGTACAAGTATTTACCTTTTATGTAAGCAATATTAAAATTGTACTTTTGCAGTTTTAACATCATTCATTGCAGTCGAGCTGGGGCTGTATGTATTGGCTTTTTCAAAAATTGTCACTAGTGGTTGGTGATCAGTCTCGATTTGGATAGGTCTGCCATAAATATAATCATTAAATTTGAACATGTAAACACTAATGCCAAAAGTTTTTTTTCCTGTTTGTGCATAATGCATCTCTGTTTGAGTTAAAGTTCTTGACGCTTAAGCGACAGGTATGCCTTCTTGAAGACAAGCTACATCAAGGCCACACCTTGAAGCATCACAACAAAGAGTTACAGGTTTGTGAGCATCATAATATCTCGGTATGGGTGGACTGGTAATTTTCTTCAGAATATCAAATGTTCTTTGATGGTGTTCCAAGCAGGACCAGTTTACATTTTTTGTGTGTCAACTCACGTAATGGTGCAGAAAGTTAACTCAAGTCTGGGATGAAATTTCTTAAATAGTTGACCATACCTAGAAAACGTAAAGATGTGACATTCTCTGGAACTGGCATTTCAACAATTGCTGTTTGCTTAGACGGATCTGGTTGTTAGCCAGAACTTGTACATAAGTAACTTCTTTCAATTTGAATTTATATTTCTATGGATTCAGTTTGAGATTTACTTCACGTGCATGGTTTAGAACTTTCCTAAGATTTCTATCATGCTCATCTTCACCATTGCCTGCTATAATAGCACATGGATAACCACAAAACAATTGGTTCCATGGCACGTTGAAATACCTCACTGGCAGAATTAATTCCAAATGGCATTCTTAAAAATCTGTATCTACCAAATGGTGAATGTGGTTAACGATGAAGATTTGCGATCCAGCAAAATTTGCCAGAAAGAACTTTTTGCATATAAGACTGAAAAAAACAGTGGAGTTTGGCATGCCAGCAGCTACCTCTTATGCAGTATGCATTGGATGATGAGGACGCTTAAGTGTTTGTCATGTGGATCGATACATATTCAAATATCATCTGAACTTTTCTTATGAGCTACAACTATGAAGGATACCCATTCAATTGGTTCTCCTACTGGAGTAAGGACACCTAAATTCACCATTTTGTCTAGTTCTGCTTTTACTTTACTCTGTATTGTTACTGGAATCTTCTGTGCTGGTCTGACAACTGGATTTACTTCACAGTTTAACTTCATGGAATATGTAACTTGAAGTTTACCAAGCTCGTCTTTCAAAATATCATTATATTCATTAAAAATACTCTGTAAAACTATTATTATTCAGACTTATATGATAGGCCTCCATATTAAATGAAATCAGTCCCATTCTCAGACTGTCTTTGAGGCCTAACAGTGACTGCCCTTGTCTTTTGATTACGTAAGACTGCAAGTCATAGCTCTTTCCAGCAGAATGGCATGAAAGAACTATTGTGCTATCAGTTTGAACCTCTTCACCACCATAAGCAACTAATTTTGCACACTTTGCTGAATCAAGTTTCTCACCAGCTTTTACTTTAGCAAGCATTTGTGCTGATATAACATTGCATTTAGATCCAGTGTCTACTTTAAGCTCTATAGGTTTGCCATTAATTTGTACAGTACAAAGTTTTTCATGCTTTGCTGACAACTGATAGTCTGCTGTATTAACTGTTTAATCGATCACAGACACACCATCAATATAGAAAGTTTGCTCACAGCTCTAAGTTTGCTACAGTCTCTCTCTGATCTACTTGCTTCTTCAGATACTCTCTTTTAATACAAGTTCATGACACTTTAGACTTGCAAAGCCTTTTGAAATGTTTCCACTTTTTACATTTGTGACTTTGCTGACCAAAAGCTAAACAGTTTTCCTGTTTATGTTCATGACTGCATCCACAATTGTGACAGTTAAAAATGAGGTGGGTTGTGGCACTGCCTCTCTGTTTATATTTCTTTTTCATCTTAACTTTTTACTGCACACTATCAACATTCCCACTAGCAGATACTGCAAACATGCTTTTCTCATTTGGAAACATATTTGTATACTTATCTGTAATCTCATCTATTTGACAAATTTAAATGGCTTTTCTCAATGTTAATTCACTATCTCAAAACAAAATCTTTCTCACTGCATCATTATTAACACCATATAGAAGGCTGTCTTTTATCAACTTATCTCGTAGATCATGAAATCTGTATGTTTTTGTCTTATTTCTTAAGTCAGTAATATATGCTGCAATAGTTTAATCAAGCTTTTGATTTCTTGTGTAAAATTTGTGCCTTTCCATTGTAATATTTGTTTGAGGGTTATACATTTCTCTAAATTTACGTTTCAGGCACTCAGGGTTTTCCCATGTTTCAGCCTATATCACAATATGGTGGTTCTCTCCCTCCCCTGCATACACGGTAGGTGCATACACAAATGAACATTACTGCTCAATGGCCTCTGAGCTAGCTAAATTGACAAGTATAAATGCTCTTGTATGTGCTTCATCAGAAAATGCAGCCTGTATGAAAATATCATATAGTTGCTCAAACACTTGCCAGTTCTTAGCAATATTATTATCAAACATCAGTAGTTCAGGTGTGTGAAATCCCTCCGCCATAACAGCAGAGTTCTTTTAAATGCAAGTATAGACCTGGTACGTGTAATTTTGTTGAAGTGCACAACAGCCTCTCCAAAAATGCTTTAACACTGCAAATACCTCGCATACTCTGGACACTTAGGGTACTTTGAAAAGTCTTAGTTACTGCGAAAAAGTTGGATATTACCAAAAATTCAAACATTTTAGCATTTTTGAACATTTTAAACACTTCAGAGATTATTTCAAACACTTTTTAAATATTATGCCACTATCTCGGACTTTTTGAACATAAATTATTTTGAAAACTTTGAATGCTGTGCCACATGTTTGATGGCTGAAAATCATTTGAAATTAATTTAAGTAACTTCAAATAACCGCTGACCTGTTCTTAAGTTCACTCCTGGATATTACCCCACTTTTAACTGTGTGCTCATGGTTTGCAAGCTGCTTCAACTTCGGATCCTGTTATGACACCATGTCGTGTGTATTCAAATGAGACACTGAGGCTGGGTATGCATTCAAGTTGTTTATTATACAAGCACACATCAGGAGCTATAATTTGTACATATACTTCATACGTCATATGCTTACTGATAGACTTGTTACTTCTAACACACACGTGCATCTCCATTCAAGCTTACATTCACACTGACTGACTTCACTAAAAGGCACTGATCTCACACGTACTCAATAAATTGTATGCAAGTGCTGTCTAGCTACAGTGGCTGTCTAGGTTCAGAATACACAATGATCTGCACAGTCCTTTCCCTGTTGAGAAGCTTTCTTCTTATTCATTTTAGATGTTTGCATTTTGTCTGATATTGTGTATACATAGGAAGTTATCACTGTTGACACGCTTGTCTTTAATGAAAAAGCACTACAAGCGTGTCTCACTAGTAGTTGTGAGAGAGATAAGAGCTGTTAAGGTCAGTTTGCTGTAAGGACTTCTACTTTAACTCGTATACTAAAACTCTAAATGCCATAACCATAAACAGAAAATTACAAATCAAAATGTGCAATGCTAACATCAAAAAGCCCACAAGAGAATGTGTTGAAAAGATTGATAGCAGAGGATGCATATGGAATTGCTTCACTCTGCAGTATGCCTCAGTATACTTATAAAGATGGTGGTTACATTTCTGTAGTAATTTAAAGCAACCCTGCTACAGTTGCTAAACATTAATAACTATATAAACAAATCTGTAACATTACTAAGAAAAACTCTGAAGTAAAATAATTAAACATAAATATATTACATGCAGTAGTGGCAAAATGAATTCACAAAGGTGCTATAAATGGCTAGTCTTCTTGTCTGTCTATTGTAGTAGACTATACTACTGAATTACATGTCCTTCCTACTAATACACAACTTCAACAGCATAAAGCCTTTGAGATGATTACAGCTCTTGATTTATGTAACAAGTATCTGGTCTTTCTCCAAGATTGCTTATCATTGGTATAAGAGCTTATTAATAACTTTGTGTTTGTGGATGAGGGGAAGTAATTCAGAGGTGGCTTGTCCCACTATATAAACGTGTGTTAGATATTTTACTGTGACTTTGCATGCATTAAGTTTTCTGTTTATTTGAACTTATTTTATTGTCATATCCAAGCCCGAGTTGCTATGTTTATGTGATGTAGATTCACCAGATGTATATCTGATTGTAACAAGAGGTGTTACAATTGAAGCATTTACTTAATAAATAAAAAGTTGCATCATATTACTCTTGCATGATTTTGAAATGGCAAGACTGTTGTCATAAATTATAATATGTGAAGTATTGTTGCCGTTGATTAACAAAAGCCCTGTTATGTACTAATAACTTCTTAGATATACTCATTAAAGTTATATCTCTGCAAATGGATTTTTTCAACAGGTCTTTATAAAGAGATTAAATATTACCTCTGCCAAACTCCTACTGGCAAGTACAACATCAGACTGCAACATTAAATTGGGGAATAAAGTTATTGACTGTTTCTGAAATGAGAATAAGGAATTGAAAAAAGTGCCTGGCAGGCACTTGCGCACCATATCAAGTTTTTATGTTTTTCAGAACTTAAATGAGCTGGTGCTCATTGATGCTTAGGTAACAGTTTTTCATAATGTTGGATTTTAATAGGTTGTGTTTATTAAATGGCAGAAATGTGAACTGAGTAGCTCATTAACCAATGCAGTCATTTATTTTCATGTATAAGTAATATTCTCATACAGCAAAGGTCCAATTGTTGAAGAGTGTGTAATTTTCTTGATCCTTGTGTTGAAACCCGAGTCAGCAAAACCATTTGTTCAAAGTTCCGTTCCACCATATTATTAATTTATTGAACTATGCAGTGAAAAACATTGTCGCTTAATAGTTTTCTACTTGCACCATAGTTTTAGGATGGTGAAATTAAAATATCAAAGTTAAGTGGTTTCGGAAGGGGCGAAACCCTTACAGTATGTAATTTTTTTTTTGTAACATTTATTTTTCGACAGTACTGTTTAGGAACAGAACTTTACACAGACTTAAAGGATTTGATCATTTAAGGTTTATGCTGAGTTGCTTTTTCATTTCTTCAGTTTCATTGGAATGATTTGCAATTGGATGAGATTTAATGGCCTGCCTTGTATCTCAGCAATTATACTTGGATTTTTGTAAAATGTATAAGCAGTAATCAATACTGCATGACCTGTGGTATCATTTTACAAGGTTGCAGGGATACTAGAGCCTGTCCTGACCACCACTATGTACAAGGCATTGGAAAACCATTCTGTACATGCCTGTGTTCTGTCATAGAATGCATACACATACTAACAGACTACGCATGCACTTACAGATAGCATGGACCAGAATGGATAAACCAGTACAGAAATGCTTCTGGAAGATGCACTATGATATGGTGACAACAGCTACAGGACTAACAGTGTTAACCATTAAATGTTTACTGTTAAATGTAGATTGACTTATCTGGGATTCTGCTTAAAGTAGAATGTTAAAATGGATTTCGTATGTACTCGATAGTATTTTTTGTTTTACTTATGACCTGACAAGTCCACTTGTCATCAAAAACCTTTCTGTTCATTATCTGGGTCATAAGACCATGAGTAAGTGCAGTATGTAAACAAAAAAAAAACTTTGGGAGTAGCCAATCAGCAATCATTCAGTGTGTTTTGAGGAGGTTATAGGAAACTGAAGTACTCAAAAAAAAAAAAAAAACCCCATAAATAAAATACTCTGACATGGGGAGAATTTGCAAATGTGACCCAGGTAGTGACTGTTGGTCAGACTTGAACTTCAAACCCTGAAACTGTGAGGCAGAAAACTTGATCCACTGAGATATTATGGTGACCATTCCAGGGGAAAGTATGTTTTAAATGATTCTGCAGTTATAAAGATGTTGGAGCTTTTGACTTGTGCTGACAAGGGAGTGTCCAATTTTATGGTCACATTTTGCTTAACTGTTTTGTTAGTTATCCTATCCAAATGTCGACACACACATTGAGTAATATTTTGTGAACTAGTGGATGCAAATGTAAAAACGTAAGCTTGAAAGATTCTTTCCTTATATTTTAGAAACCTGAGTGGTGTAGGACATGTTTAGACAGTCTGTCGATTTGTATTTCGTTAAGCTTCACAATCCATAGGCATTTACAAATATATATATATAAAGTGCTGCGGTAGCGTTGTCGCCTCACAATAAGACGCTGTCTGGTTCGATTCTCAGCTAGAGCATCTTCTGCATGGAGACATGCGTGAATGGGTGTACCTTCGTTGAAAAGGTTGTGCGTCAGGGCTGGCAACTCGGCACGTAAAAATCTGTCATTCATTAGCGGACCAGAGTTCCGCTGTGGCGACCCCTAACCGGGAAAAGCCGAAAGACTCAACATATATATATATATATATATATATATATATATATATATATATATATAGAGAGAGAGATATATATATATATATATATATATATATATATATCTATATATCTATCTATATATATATCTATCTATCTATATATATATATATATAGATATATAGATATATATATATATATATATAGATATATATATATATATCTATATCTATATATATATATATATAGGTCTACTGCTTAACATTGAAAAGACACTTCTCCAAAATTAAGCAGTAGATCCTACACTTTAGCAAAAGTCCACTTTCGCTGAAGTCTAGTACCTAAAACAAAAATAAAAACACTAAAACATGTGCCCCCCACCCCCTACTTAAATATACCAACTCCGAGATCGCACTACAGTGGGGAAAAGGGAATATTCCCATTCCACGCTGTAGTGTGACTGCCAAAGTCAATGTTCGAAGTTTCGCTACTTCGAACAAGTGGACTTGGGGAAGTGGGGTTCGAAGTAGTGAAACTTCGAACATATTGACAGAACCTATATATATATATAAATAATGTGTGTGTGTGTATTTTTTTTTCACAAAGCTTTTAGCATGAGGGAATTTTCCATTTACCTTTTTAATGGATGGTTCGTAAAAGGTTTGCAACAGAGAGCTGCCCTCCAAGAAGTTGAAACCATGTGGTTACCTTTTCAAAAAACATGCACACAGCATGGAAGTATTAGCTAGGAATACATTAGGCATTTTCATTAATTCGAAACAAGTAAACACTCTACCGTTACCCGCTGCAGTTCAGCTTTTAGTGCCTTTTTATTTCTCTCTGTTCCCTTTGTTTCAGAAAGGCACATATTCACATGCATTCTTTCCTCCAGCTGAACATGATTATTTATGAGAAACATTTTGAATTAAATAATTTATGGTGTTCTTTCAGAGATATATAGGTTCGGAAGTAACTTACGGTTGTTTGGATAAAAACGTTTATGGCTTGCAAGATTTTGTAGCACTATGTCTGACAGGTTGAACAGGCTCCACTCCTCCCCAGTTCTTTACTTAAGACTTGTGCTCTGTCCTAATTTAGAGGAAGGCATTTCCTTGTGTATTGCTGGTGTGAAATGCTGCAAGTGGCAGGCAGCAGAAACATATCAGGCATGCCATTGACAAGGTGGAGTTTGATCTGATGTAGAGAACACATGGTTCTTGTCAGTAAAGGACTGGTTTCTGGGACTGAACATGACATATTCGCTTATCTAGATAGAGATATTAAACACTGTAAAGCAATTTGTGTCTTTTATGCTGCTTATGGTATCAAATTGTGCAGACCCTCTGAATGAATGGTATGTAATTCAGAAATGAAAAGTCCTTCAGTTTTAAGTTTATTTGGAGCTGTTGTGTAACTGTAATATTCCTTAAATTCAGTTATTTTATGTGCATGTCTGTACTACCACAGTCGTAGTATGAAGAGACCCTGCAACAACGTTGCAGTGGCCTGAAAGGCTTTGTGTGGACTTTAAAAGCTGCCTTTATACCTTGACCATTTCTAAGTGGAGACAAAGCAAAAAAACAGAAGGTTAACAGATTTGAAAAATCAGCAGTGGGGCAAATGTTTATTTCATAATGTAAACAACATGTGGCGGGAGTAAGGGGCGTGCAGGTTAACAGTACTCACATCTGCAGAGCAGTTATGCATGAAGAATTTTGCCAGCTGCTGGTTCAGTAGTGTTGTGACAGGATATTCATCTACTCTACCGATGACCAGTCTTTCTCTGGTGAGCATGGGTTCAGAGGGCCACCTGGGAGTTTTTACATTCCAGTGAGGTGGGCGAGTGTGTTCACTCCAACAATGACTTCTGTAAGAAGTCGTTTGCCTATAGGGCGCACTGTGTATATCAGCCCCTGTGGTTATGTGCATGTGTCAGTGCTGGCAGTGTGCATTCATTACACAAGAGTGTCAGCTAGAAAATGCCCATGTAGACTAAAAATAACCTAGGTACACTTTCTGATTGTCTGCAATATAATGGCTCTTGCATCTGGCCACACTGGGATGAGCTTCTTACTGATCAATGTTTGTTAGAGAGGGTGGTAGTAATGAAGTCCATTGGTCAGAAGGGGTGACGTGGCATGGGTGCCAGGTGTTTAGATACTAGAAATGTGGAGCATTCAGCTGTCAGATGAACAGAACTATCAGAATTGTTTTGTTTATTAGGGTTCATTCAAGCACACTTAAAAATAGACATGTCATATAAGAGAGCAAGCTCAGAAATATTGAAAATACTTAGAAGTATGCTGTGTCATAGTTCCACTCAGACCTGTAGTGTCATCTGCATGAATGTCATACACAGACCAGCCTTTTGCTGAAACGAATTACTGGACAGTTTATAGGCTAGTTTAAGTAATCTTACTCAAAATATTAAATGGTTAGGGATTATAGATCCACATCCCCTTCCAAACAAACAGAACTTTTTGATTAATGTACTCAAAACACAGCTAACTGAAACTGCATGATGATCATTGGTTTTAAAATATGGTTGGAATGGGCAGCTAGAGCTCCAGTGGGACGATCAGTTGGGATGTCACATTAATATGCTGTGCAACTAATTGGTATACAGCATTTATACCCTTAGTTGAAAAAGAGTATCTCTAAGCTTAACGTTTTTGCAGGACATTACAGGTTTAAACCACATCCTTATGGTCTAAAGAAATTAGTAGCTATATAGACTTCTGGTTCCAGCAGTTCACTTTTTTATGATGAACAAATGCACAAACTCTAGTACTGTCATCACTAAACAGGTTTAGCACGGCAACAAAATGGAACATTAAACGAAGATCAGTTTAAGATGGTGCTAATGGAGTCTGAGGATTGTCCTGGTATGAGACATACTGGATAATTTGTTCTTCAATGTCTCTCTACCTCCGATATTATAGGGATGCATATTAATTACTATTGTAGCTTTGGTTTCAGTTTGGGAATTGTCTGAGGAGGTTTGAGTTCTGTTCCTTTGTATTCATCTGTAAGGAGCATGGCTGAAAAACTGTTTTTTGTTTCTTTCCCCAAACACCTTTATAGTGTCCAGCAGAGCTAGCTGTTAGCTGGCTTAGGTCACTTTGATGTACACTCTTCCCTGACCCAGGAAGTATGGTTTGTGTACTTGAGAGGAATGTCACTAGCTGAAAGCTGCTCTCACTCCAATACAAAATAAATAATTCATCTGTGTGTGTTTTTGACACTATAAAGAAACCTGCCCTTTCAGATAGCTGCAGAACACTTTGTAAAGACACATATAACCTCCAAGCCATGTTTTGCATAGTCACAGATCCATGTTCACCACAGAAAAGTAATATGGGGAACCAGTTCTCAGATTGTTTTTGGATACTGGTAGGCAGCCAATCTACCTGTTTCAGTTGTACATATTAAATGCAAATCCCATTGGATCATGTCTTCAGCTCATTTGTTTTCTAATAGCTTCTTTAATGTTCAGTGCCATGCTACTCAGCATGTCTAAGGCAGAGTAGTAATACTCATGCACATGAGCGCACACACACACACACACAGACATCTATAGGTGGTTCCGATGATCACCATTTCACCTATAGCATATCTGAACCCACCAGAATTATTTATCTGATGCTGGGGATTGCCTTGTTCCCTGTGTGGAACACTGGTAAATGCCCAGTTCAACAGTGTCTTACAGTCAGTAGGTCTGTCTGTCCATCCATTAGTCAGTCAGTCTATCAGTCAGTAGCATTCCCTGTAAAATACATAAATGCAGCCTCAAATGCCAGCATGTAACAATGAAACTGCTTGTGGGAATAGGCTTTGGCTTCTCACAACCGTTGAATTGTTTAGGTGGGTAATGCAAGTCAGGGAATGAGGGGGTGTCCCTGTCCCTCCTTCTGTGAAGGTTTTCATGTGGAACATAGCCAGGAACTGAATCTACCATTATTCTTACTGTAATAAAGACATCCCATCATTATCCATTTCACCACAAGCCATTAACCCAAATGAAGATTACCAGATAGCCCATGTCAAGGTGTGTAATTTGGAACACAGGTATGTTCACCTGTCAAGTGTACCCTGCCTAACATGGAAGAAAAAAACTCTTTGATTTTCATTGTTTAGTAATGTGATTAAGAAAACAGTCCAGTATTATCCTCCTATCCATTGCATCCTATTCAGAGCTGCAGGATAACCTTATTCCCAATATTAAAGTATATTTTTATTTATTGGAAAAGCCAAAATTAAATATAATGTAGTACAGTGAGTTTTTCTTCACTGTATTTCAGCAAAGGACCAAAGTGTGGGCATTTCTTGGCAGTATGTCCCATATGGTAGACATCCCCTCCCAAATTACAGCTCTGCAATTACTTTTTTAAATGGTCAGTTATGGTACCGTTTCTGTTGTAAATGCAATGTTTGGGGCCCCCTAGGTGCTTTCAGTCTAAACATCACCCTGTCACTACCAACCCTCCTAAGCAACCTTTTAGTTCATGCTGTAAATGTTTAGTAGCAGAACATGCAGAATGACCTGTAGCTACAATGCTCTTACTTTACAACAGTCTTGTGTACCACACTGTGTTGGCCCATGTCACAAAACAGCATTAACAGTTACTGGCATTCATTTACAACAATACATTATAATAACTGTGTGTAGGAAATTGCCCCCTGGGAAGTGCCCACTCTTTCAGCATTTCAGCACCCCCCACACACACACACACACACATCCTCCAGTGCCCTACTCTGTTTTCCCCCTATCTTGTGCTCCCCTTAGCATGCACAGTACCTTTTTTCTTCCTTTCCTCACATTTTGCCTTACTCTTCAGCTTTTTCAAGAAACCATAATTTTCTGTGTGCATTTTAAAGATTGTTTTTCTTTTACACAGCCTTCTCATTCACTGATTGCTCTAATAGAAAGTATTATTAAGGAAAGAAATTGTGTGGTTCAGCTTTAGTTTTCCTTGCATCCTTCCAACACACCTTTCCTGACCAAGACAGACAGAGCAGTGATAACCGTTTAGGAAATAACTCAAATAAGCTGGTGCTCCCAGGAGCTATATAAGGGTTATAGATTGCTGGGATGCATTTTAGAGCATTTTTCCCAACCTTTTAATCCAACAATCATGAGTAAGAAAAGAATTTCAGTCTTTTTTTCTTTTTTTATGGAAGACCTAAGTTGTGCCTAAGGCTTAATGTTCAAAGCTGACAATAGGAGCTCACAATAGACGGTTGCTGAGAGGATACACCAATTTTTATCCGGGAGTAGTACAGCCTGCCTCACTAGCCCGCACAACAAAGACATTCAGTGCCTATACATCCCTCTGGTGTTAGGTTGGGATGAAAGCAGAGGTTAAAATTGCCACAGTCATGTATTTCAAATGGCTGCTCGCATACATATACATAGCATGCCTCCTCACCCCTAACCCTCAAAGGCAACCACCTGTATATGTGCATGATGTGTGATTGTGAGGCAAGTGAAAAAACATAATGATTACAGCAAAGTATTCTACTTTGTTCTGCTAGACAGTACACTGTCCCTACACAATCTATAGTAACCTTCTTTGTACACCTCTGAGGTCTGTGAGAAAAGTAAAAGAAACGATGTCTACACTGTTTCAGCCCAAATACAAGCTATAGTGGCCTTCTGTGGTTACCCGTAAGGTGTGACTGTGAGGAAAATTATAATAATAAACACACACACAATCCCCATGTCCCCCAATAACCTACAACAAATTTCTGTAAACACACGTCCACAGGGCTGGTTTCAGAATGGGTCTGGTTAAGAGCACAGGCCATTACCAGATTTATCCTAAAATGGTCATATCACAGCCTTGTTCCGGTTAGAGTGTAATCAGAAAATGAATACATTTTTCTCCTCATTTTCCCAAATCTGCAACAGTTTTTGTGGGGCCCCCACAGTCAAGGATGATTAAGGGGGCCTTACTGTATCCATTTATACAGTCTGGGGAGTTGGGGGCCATCAGTGTATTAATGTTATGTGATATAGTTTATGCCTTATTTCTAAAATATAATTATTTGTTGCCATATTTTTACTAATACCCAGAAGAATAAATTGTGTGCCAGCATTATTCATTATTGGGTGAGTGCACAGATAAAAATCTGTGCTATATTTTACACACACACACACACACACACACACACACACACACACACACACACACATTAACTATAGCATTATAACTTTTGTACTTCAGCAAATATCAATACTTTGTGCAACACTGCTACTGCCACACCAGACCAGTGACTGCTATTTAGCAGTCACCAAACAGTAGCAGGGATAAGTCACTTTTATTTACCTCATTGAGGAGTAATCAATACTTGTCACTGTCCCTGATTTCCGAGATCTTCCCTGATTTTGCCTCATAATTTTGCTCTGTCCTTTGTAAAACGTTTGATTTGCTTATAAATCATTCAGGATTACAGACGGTCAATAAATTCTGACATCATAGTTTTATACTTATTGTCCAAAAATGCATGCTGATGTAAAAGGTGTTACTCTATTAATTTTTAAGTAAATTAGAGTAACACTTAAAATATGCTCCTGATTTTGTGCAAGGATTGAAGTGCAAGGAAGGGTGATAGAAAACTGGGCAGAAGTTCATCATAAAGATAGCTGGAGATATGCTGGAGATGTAAAGGGGAGCTTGAAACCACTTAACTGTGTTAAGTAACCCGATGGTTACAATACCATTTACTGACTAGGTGAGACCCATGCCTCTCAGTGGCCTTTCATATTGCAGAATATCCCTGATCTCTGATTTTGCTTAATATTTTTGTCCTGTCCCTCATAAAATTTTTTGATTTTCTGGTAAATCACTAAGGATTGTAGTCAGTCAATAAAGCCAGATTGTAGAGATACTTACTTTTTATTCAGAAAATGCATGTTAATTGCAGATCTGTTCTAGTAACTCTAAGCAAATTTGAATAATTTTTTAAAAATGTCCCTGATTTTAGGCCTTTTTCCCCTCATTATTTTTTTGCTTTTTCCACAACTCTTGATCAAAGAAGTTGAGAGGTGTGGCCTGTTGGCCAGTTTGGAGGCATGCTCTTGTATGTTAGTTGTAAATTGCATTGTTTTATGTGGATGCGATAGGCTGAGTCTCCTTGTCTGTTGATAAATGGTTTGATTTGTGTTAAGGCACTGTCAGGGGACTGAAGTGGTCTTGGAAAAAAAATATTGTGTAATTTTATTTGATAATGCAGGGCTGCCAGGGCATTTATTCAAGTGTGACAGACTGTAAACCATTGTGAATCAGGTGAACATAGCAGATAGTCTATTCTAGCCAGGTCACATTGGTGAGAGCAGCAAACATAATTGTATTAGCTTCTCAGTTAATAAATGCAGTATTTCTTCAGTTGCTTCAGGCCTGTTTTGTTTTTATAGATGTTCGTATAATTGCTAGTTATTTTTTACCCCATTTGTTTCCTTCCTATTGGTGAGAGGAGGAAGGTACAGCTGCAGCAAAGTGTGCATGGAGTGGGATGCCATGTACTGTAACATGTTGGTGCTACTGCCGAATGCATTAGAACAGAGTAATACATGGTAATGAAATAGCCGCGTGTTAATGAAAGTGCACAAGAGTAAATATTGTACTCATTTTCCACATTCCAGCTCATTCTTCAATCATCATTTGGAAACCGTAATTTTGACTGGTCATATGTTGCAGTATCTGTCATTCTTTACTAGAAGAGACATGGTATTATTCACTGTCATCTTTGGCTTTCTACACAACCAGCCCTACCCAACTTTATACAGATCTAATACATTGGAGAGAAGCTGTCACTTCCTGACATCAAGTGGAATCTTGTAGTTGCTTTCCATTCTTCTCAAGGAATTCTCATCAAGGGGTTGTGTGTGATACCTTATTAAAATTAGATTTCGTCAACAGTCAACATAGTCAAAAATTTGGTCAAAGGTTTGTTGGGAAAATGTTTATAAAGCTGTCTTTTGGGTGGGGTATACCTTTCACTTACTACTTATTAGGATAAATCCCAGAATAGCTGCACCTGAGGGTAGGAAGTAAATGCACGTTGCATCAGAGCTTGCATACATACAAGTATTACAGACATAGACAGTAATGCCATTCTAACCTGCCAATATACCAAAACAGCAATCCTAAATTGATTTTAAAAATATTACTGCTTGGTTTAATATAATCTGGTAGAGTTTTCAAGGTATCCAGTACCCTCTCAAACAAACAGTTAATACAGCTCTCATTTGTGTCTAATATTTACAGTTGGTCTTATGCTTTTCAGTGATAACCCTAAGGATTCCCAGAGGTAAATATCACTAAGTAACTTGTGCACCTCAATAAGGTCTCCTTTTAAATATCTGTCAGAGACACTCTACATGTTAAGATATTTTAATCTTTCTTAACTTAAATTTTTACACATATGGACAGCCTTAGTATTTGTCCACTGTACTTTCTCCAGTTTACTCATGGCAGTTTTCTGATCAGGTTTTTAAAATATTATTATTATTATTATTATGGATGGCGGCGCAGTGGTGCAGCGCCTCACAGCAAGAGGTTCTCCAATTCGATTCTCGGCTGGAGTGCCTTCTGTGCAGAGTCTGCACGTCCTCCCCGCATTCGTGTGGGCTTCCTCCGGGTGCTCCAGTTTCCTCGCACGTTTCAAAGACATGCATCTGGAGCATTTCTCCCCAGGCCTCTGCTGAAAATTGCCTCGTTCCAAATTGGACTTTCCCAGTTAACATATGTTAAATAAATAAAAAATAAATTATTATGTACCATTGTTTGTGTGGTGTAATGTACAATGACTGCATCATTAATGATTTCTTAGACTTAATAAATATTTTTAAGTAGCCTATTGTTTTACATCTATCATTAACCAATGGATTGATATGTTCAGTAAACTCAAAATCTGGATCTATCCATATACCCAGATCCTTAAATTAATCCACCGTTTCAATTTCTGTGCGCTGTGTTTAATATTCGCCCTTAAGTCTGTGACTCTCAAATCTGATATACTTAAGTTTGTATGTATTTAATTATCTTTTTATGCTCAATTGGTCAGTCAAGTTATTTGCAGACATGTCCTATCCATAACAGATGTGATCAGCTTTCCCATTTTCAGGTTATCTGCATACAGACTGTAGAATACCTTGGATGAAAAAGGTAAATTGGAAAGCTGTAACCTAAACAAGTATGGGCCCAGGACAGAGCCCTGCAGGACATCCTAGAATTTCATCTGTCCAAGTGTTGTATAGTACTTGCCATGTGCTGTTTGTAAGCCATGCAGTAATCCATCTTATCATAATTACATTAATAACTTGTGCTAACTTATTAATCACAGTTTTGTGTATGACCCTATGAAAGGCTGAATTGCAGAATAGCAGCCTTTTCATGTATAGCTGTTATATTATTATAACATTGTGTTAGATAGTCATAGATCTATTTTAAACATAAGCATGCTGATATATGGTTTTCAAGTCGCATCCTTTCCAATTCTGACACTGATTTATTCAAAATAACTTTCTCCATATTAAGTACTTGTCTTTGGCTGAAATGTTGGCTGAAAGAGTTTTTTTGCCAATTCATAATTTGAATTGTTCTCAGAAGCATATCTTGCTCTCCTCCTCAGCTGGTTGCTCATTGTCCTTAACCTTTCCCAGTGCGTAGAGCAAGCTGCCACCACGACCTCTGTTCTCATTGATCAAAGACTGCTTAATGACATTTCAGTAAGTGTTGCCAGAAGGTAAGCAAATGTTACCGCCCCGAGTGACAGGTTAAGCAAGTGTCACTGCCCCGCCTGAGCTTTCACTGAGGTAATTTCCTGTAAAAGCATTGTACTTATCCAGTAAAGGTCATTATGCAATGACCCCCCCCCCATTAAGATTCCAAATCGTGCACGCTGATTGGTCAGCGTGCACATTGTAAATCAGACTTATACTAATGGAAAAAGGTGCAGTCGCCCGGACTTTTTCCATTAGTATAAGTCTTTTTTTTTTTTTTTTTTTTTTTTTTTAAAGCAATGGAGAACGCAAGATCGCCATTGTTTATTTAGAAACTGTCTCACTATGCTAAAGGAATTTAACATAGTGAGACAGCTTTAAAAAAAAGCAACGGAGATCTTCCTTTCTTCGTTGCTTTTTTTAAAGCTGTCTCGCTATGTTAAACGGGTTTAACATAGCGAGACAGCTTTAAAGAAAGCAACGGAGAAAGGAAGATCTCAGTTACTTTTTTTAAAGCTGTCTCGCTATGTTAAACTCCTTTAACATAGCGAGACACTTTCTAAAAAGCAACAGAGATCTTGCTTTCTCTGTTGCTTCCACCCACAGCTCTCATGTACTGCGTAAGCATACGCATGCGCAGTACATCAGAACTCCCGCAGAATACCAGACAGCTGCGGAAGGACAGCACAGAGGCATTATACAATGCCATTATTTAAGAAAAGTAAGTATTTTTTTTCTTAAATAATGTAATTGTATAATAGCAATAACCCACTTCTGGGTAATGCTGGATTTACCCACGGTTGTCTTTGTTTGGCCACTCGGGCTTCACCCTCGTGACCAAACCACACCAACCGTGGGTAAATCCAGCATTACCCACACCCAGGCGTGGGTTATTGCTTAAATATATACCTTATATGTTAAAATGCTAAACTGTTAATTATGTAATATTTAAATAAACCTGAAAAACTGAATAAACCAACAAGGTAGTCACAAAAGACGAAAGAAAACTCTCCGAGTCAACAGTCACATTAATTATGTAATATTTCTTCAGCTTTGGCTTGTCTTTTTCTTTGACATTTATTGGTGTATTTTCTTTATCACCATGTACTTAGTGCAAAAAGAAAATGATTTACTGTTCACATTTGTAGCTGAGTCGCACTGTTAGTTGCGTTATATCTGAAAATGATTTCTTATTAAAGGTTAAAGCAATAATCCGTGACTCTGTGGTGGTATATCAGGATTTATCTGTGGTTGCTGTGGTTCGATCATGGGGGCGAAGCCTGAATGATTAAAAGAAGCCAAATGTTAAATCTTGATATACTGTACCCACAAACAGGAATGGATAACTGCTGTTATATAAATACATTATTTAAGAAAGGAATTGCTTACCTTTCTTAAATAATGTATTTTTATAAGGGCACTTCCTGTCTTCTTCCTTGTTCTGTTCCCTGGACTGATGTAGTACTCATCTGTATGGGACTTACATTCCCACAATTGAACAGTATGTCAGTAGAGTGCAGGCGAAGAGACTGAGACAACAGAATCTATATCACTTTTTTTTAACTGGTAAAATTATCAATTTTTGCAAGGGATACTGCAAAAATATAAGGGCATTCAGGTAGGTTTCTGTTTGATTTTATAGCACATACCTGATTTTTCTTGTATACTGCTCTGTTCCTCTACATACACCAGTAGAAAGCCTGGATGCTCAGTGGTACTTCAACAGCTGGAACTTTTCCATCTTTTATGTGCTCAGTTTACAGTGGGCAGGCTGGTTGGGCTGGCCAATCAGCATGCTTGTTTTTGAATAGTTATGAGCTTTTTTTTACTTGATTACCCATTTAGTTAACAAAAATCAGCAATTGAATAAATTTAGCACAGAACGTCTTTTGAGTTGTAATTCACTGATTATACAAGTACATGTATGCATGCACGCACATAAAACGCATACACAAATTAAATAGTGAAATCCTTGTAACAAAAAGCAAGCAATTACAGTAGGTTTTATAACACATTATTTCATCATAATATGCTAGTACAGCTTTTTGCTACACACCTATAGTCGCTTCCACACTGCATGGAATCAGTAGCATTTCTAAAATTAGAGATAAACAACTCTCAAAATACATTTAGAATCAATCATGGGAATTGATTTGCCCTGCACCATGTGTTTTAAAATATAATGCATGTAGCACTTTACAGCACTTTTGCAATTATGGTTAAATCTATGTGTTGTAGAGATAACAGCAGGAGCAGTGCTCAGTAAAAAGAAGGCTGTAGTAGAAAAGGTAAACAAACCATTTGCCTATATGAAGAAGCTTAAAATAGCTGTTTGTCTATCACTGCTGTTTAAAAAGCCTCCTCCATAATGACTAGTTTTTTAAAACTGGTGTTCAGAATTCAATATGCAGTTTAATGAAAACATTGCTGTAGCAACCTTGAGCTGGCCACTGGCTTGAAATGTGCTGAGGTGTGTTAGAAGTAATTTCTAATGGTGAGGTGAAGCCAAAAAGAGTCCGCAATGGTTCATCTTTATATAGTCAAACTATGCGAAAGAAAAGAAAAAAAGGGGTTGAGAGGATGGTCTAATGGTTAAGGTGTTTACCTTACAAACACAAAGTACAGGGTTTGAGTCTCACAAGGGATAATTAGCTAGGCTTAAAATGACTCGCAAGAACAGTTAGCTTAGTACTAACATATGTCTGCATGCAGAGTTAGATTTATATATTGCTCTGTGTTGTATAAATCATAACTTAACTGCAAATGGAATGATGCAATTATTCAGCTGTCCCAAAAAGTTCCTTACTTAGTTTTAATCTTAGTTTTATATGGTAGAGTGAACAGTAATGCCTGTTTTTATCTGTAATTTTAAAATCTTAAATGTTAAGTCCACTATCAAAATGCATCTGTTACAGTCTGAGAAGGTAAGGTTCAGAAAGGACCCAGAACGTTTGTTCCACCCTCATTTTTATTCAGGTAAATTGTATTTCAAACCACCAGTCTGGAGGCAACATGTAAAGCAAGCCACGGCAGCCTTTCTGGCTCCTCCCTCTCAAGAAAACCTTAATAACAATGGTAAATCCCATGTAAGATCGTTAAGTTGTTTAAACAAGGATGCTCATCCATCACAGGATAAATAAATGTTTTTTGTTTTTTTTTAAAACTAAGTGTCCCTGTTGTTCCTTCTGAAGTACGGATTACTGCTTGACTCATTTTGAAGAGTACTATCCAATTTTAGGATTTCTAGTTGGCCCAGCACTTCATACAGTCTGAGATGCAGATTGGATAGCAAGAAACTGCTCTACCAGAAGTAGATTTCTTAGAGCCTTGATGGAGTTAATATCTGTGGCAATGCAGACAACTGATAAGTCAGGCACAATGAAAGAACCATGAATAGACAAAGGATACAGTAAAGCATTTATACAATAAAATTACATTTCTATGATTAACTCTGTAAATTCAGAAAATACTGATTCTGTACACCGTAAATAATAAATCTGTATTAGACAATAATGGGGAGGGAACGTGACAGAGGAGTAAGGCACTAAAAGTGTTACAAGGCAGGATGTAGTACACACACGTAAATTCCATGGAGTTTAGTTTACTTTATATTCGCTTAAATACGTACATGTATTCAGTAAATACAGAGAGTTGAGAAGGATACCTTAAGGCTTCAGAGGAAACCGCTTCTTCTCGCGGCAAAAAGTTTTAAGGCAAAAGTGTTTTGAATGGAAAACACAGAATATAATAGCCTGGTGCCTTAGTCATTAAATGCAGGCAGCAATTTTAAACTGGGTCAAGCATACAATCTTGATAGATGACACTTTTGCACTGTAGCCTTTAGATATCATTGTTGTTGAACATTAGGTACTTACGTAAGACAACAAAACTTGGGTCCAGGCTGAAACGGATGTGCCTTAAGTTACTTTACACAGCATATAGATCGCACTTTGTTAGCGTCTCATTATAGTAGTCTTGGTTATTACTGATGGACTGACTTGTACATCCATTTAATGGAAAAATATGTATTGGTGTGTACAAGCTTCTTTGCACACTTAAAACAATCCATATTAGTAACTAGTCTCAGTAATTGCTGCCTGAAATTTTGAGAGTAGCTTCTAGGTTCATGAGAAGATTTGCACTTGATGTGGGTGTTCCCTTGAATGACTGTGACATGAGCCATGGAAGTAGGGCAACAGAAACTTGATTACTTGTTTTTTTCTTTGATATTCACTTTCTCTCCTGTGACCGCTCGGACGGATTATTGATGTGCTTACGTGGCCAGCCAATCTATGCTTTGTAATACACTGTTTCTGAAATAAACCATGCAGTACGCCTTACTTAAACCAGAAGTCCAACTTCCACATCTAAGCTGTTTGACCTGCATACTTCCACCTATGGCTGTAACAGACATCTCTGCAGAATAGTAGCTGACATAACCCTTCAGGATGCCCAGAGTTAAACTGAAGCCTAACTTCTACATCTGAGCTATCAGACCTGCGTGCTTCCACCTAAGGCTTATTGGAAACCTAAGCAATGGTTGCTGTATGCTATTTTCTTTGAAGTGTCACTATTTGTATATTAAAAATTTGGCAGTGTGTTCACTATTTGCTGGCACTGTACATCATCAAAATGCTGTCCTTTCCTTTCAGTCTGTTTCCTACAGTCATTTCCCCACTTCTCGCCAGCAGTTGCGTTTATCTACCTTGAAATTGTTATCTTTTTGTCTTTATCTTGATGCCCTGTATCTTATTTAAGCCTCTTAGTCGTCCTCATAGCTTTTACTACTGTTCATTCATACACTCCCTCATTGGCTACACATGCAGACTTTGTGTAAACCTTATCAGTTTACAGATAGTTTTTGGTACTTAGTCATTCTGGCACAAGGTTCAACCCAGTACGTTTACCCTCACTACGTTTGGGTGACTCCGC
Organism: Protopterus annectens; assembly: GCF_019279795.1. Taxonomy (NCBI): domain Eukaryota; kingdom Metazoa; phylum Chordata; order Ceratodontiformes; family Protopteridae; genus Protopterus; species Protopterus annectens. Next base: position 682,225,613 of record NC_056747.1, on the reverse strand, counting down.
TCCTCTACCCTACCCCCATTCCTACTCACCCTCACTTCCACTACATTTATTTCTGGCACACAACTTCTCCTAATCAACACTCATCCAGTCAGCAAACACATCCTGTTATCACTCTACAATTCAATCTCTAAAGTAGTCATCTTCATTCAGTCTCATTTAATTACTACTCTCTTAGCCAGACAGGACATTTTCCATCATCCATTACTTCCTTAACTATCATAACCAATTCTCCAATCTTACCACAACCTCACTATCATAAAAGTGGTCTGAACTATAGTACTCTGATAAAATACCACCTAGGACTTAACCTAACAATACAAAATGTTTCTACTTCTTCTTTCAGCTGCTTCCATTGGGGGTCATCACAGCGGATCATCTGTTTCCATTTCTTCCTGTCCTCTGCATCTTGCTCTGTCACACCAACCACCTGCATGTCCTCTCACCACATCCATAAACCTCATCTTAGGCCTTCCTCTTTTCCTATTACCTGGCAGCTTCATCCTTAGCATCTTTTTCCCAATATAGTCTGCATCCCTCCTCAGCACATGTCCAAACCAATGTAATCTTGCCTCTCTGGCTTTGTCTCCAAACCTTCCAACCTGGGCTGACCCTCTAATATATTTATTCCTAATCCTGTCCACCCTTGTCACACCCAGTGCAAATCTTAACATGTTTAACTCTGGCACATCCAGCTCTAACTCCTGCCTTTTTGTCAATGCCACAGTATCCAACCTATATAACATAGCTGGTCTCACTACTGTCTTGTAGACCTTCCCTTTCACTCTTACTGGTACTCGTCTGTCACAAATCACTCTTGGCACTCTTCTCCACCCACTCCATCCTGCCTGTACTCTCTTCTTCACCTCTCTTCCACACTCACCGTTATTCTGAACTGCTGATCCCAAGTATTTAAACTCGTCCACCTTCGCCACCTCTACTCCCTGCATCCTCACCATTCCTCTATCCAGCCTCTCATTCACACACATATATATTCTGTCTTAGCCCTGCTGAGCTTCATTCCTCTTCTCCCTAGAGCATATCTCCACCTCTCCAGGGTCTCCTCCACCTGCTCCCTACTCTCACTACAGACCACAATGTTATTTGCAAACATCATAGTCCACGGGGACTGCTGTCTGATCTCGTCTGTCAACCTGTCCATCACCATTGCAAATAAGAAAGGGCTCAGAGTTGATCCTTGATGTAATCCTACCTCCACTTAAACGCATCCGTCACTCCCACCGCAGACCTTACCGGTGTCACAGTACCCTCGTACATATCCTGTACTACTCTTACATACTTCTCTGACACTCCCAACTTCCTCATACAGTACCACAACTCCTCTCTAGGCACCCAGTCATATGCTTTCTCTAAGTCCACAAAGATACAATGCAACTCCTCCTGACCTTCTCTGTACTTCTCCATCAACACTCTCAGAGCAAGCATCGCATCTGTAGTGCTCTTTCCTGGCATTAAACCATACTGCTGATCTCTAATCATCACCTCCCTTCTTAACCTAAATTCCACTACTCTTTCCCATAACTTCATGCTCTGACTGATCAATTTAATCCCACTGTAGTTACTACAGCTCTGCACATCACCCTTATTCTTAAAATTCGGTACCAAAGCACTTTTTCTCCATTCCTCAGGCATGCTCTCACTTTCCAAGATTTCATTAAACAATCATTAAACAATCTAGTTAAAAACTCCACTGCCATTTCACCTAAACTCCTCCAAGCTTCCACAGGTATGTCATCTGGACCAACAGCCTTTCCATTCTTCATCCTCTTCATAGCTGTCCTTACTTCCTCCTTGCTAATTCACTGCACTTCATGATTCACTATCCGCACATCATCCAACCTTCTCTCCCTCTCATTCTCTTCATTCATCAACCCCTCAAAATACTCTTTCCATCTGCTCAACACAGTCTCCTCGCTTGTGAGTATGTTTCCCTCATTATCCTTTATCACCCTTACCTGCTGCACATCTTTACTAGCTTGGTCCCTTTGTTTAGTCAATCGGTACAGGTCCTTTTCTCCCTCCTTAGTGTCCAACCTTTCATACAACTCTGCATACGCCTTATCCTTAGCCTTCGCCACCTCTCTCTTTGCCATGCACCTCATCTCCTTATACTCCTGTCTACTTTCTTTGTCTGCTTTCTTCATCTGTCTGACAGTCCTACTTCTTCTTCGCCAACCTCTTTCTCTGTATACTCTCCTGTACTTCCTCATTCCACCACCAGGTCTCCTTGTCCTCCTTCCTCTTTCCAGATGTCACAATAAGCGCCTTTTTAGCCTTCTCTCTTACTAGCTCTGCTGTAGTTACCCAGCTATTCGGTAACTCTTCACTGCCACCCAGTGCCTGTCTTAACTCCTCCCTGAACTCCACCACACAATTACCCTTTTTCAGTTTCCACCATTTGATCCTTGGTGCTGACCTCACACTCCTCTTCCTCTTCTTGATCACCAGTGTCATCCTACAAACCACCATCCTATGCTGCCTAACTACACTTTCCCCTACCACCACTTTACAGTCTCCAATTTCCTTCAGAATGACCCTTCTACATAAGATATAATCCACCTTTGTGCATCTTCCTCCACTCTTGTATGTCACCCTATGCTCCTCCCTCTTGTTAAAATACATATTCACCACAGCCATGTCCATCCTTTTCGCAGAATCCACTACCATCTGACCTTCTGCATTCCTTTGCTTAACACCATACCTACCCATCACTTCCTCATCCCCTCTGTTCCCTTCACCAACATGCCTATTGAAATCTGCTCCAGTCACCACTCTCTCACCCTTGGGTACAGTCATCACCACTTCATCCAACTCACTTTCTCATCCATCGCACACGCAACTTGTGAAGCATATGCACTAACAACATTCATAATTACAACATCAATTTCCAGCTTTATAAACATCACTCTATCTGACACTCTCTTCACCTCCAAAACACCCTTAGCAAACTGTTCCTTCAGGATAGCCCCTATGCCATTTCTCCTTCCATCCACACCATGATAAAACAATTTGAACCCGTCTCCAGTACACCTAGCCTTGCTCCCCTTCCATCTGGTCTCTTGCACACACAATATACCAACCTTCCTTCTGTCCATCATATCCGCTAGCTCTTTCCCTATACCAGTCATACCGCCAACATTCAAAGTTCCGACCCTCACTACCACAGTCCTAGCCTTTATCTGCCTTTGGGCATGCCTTCCCCCTCTTCTCCTCCTTCGGCCTAAATATCATAATATTCCTGTTCCTACCTAACAGCTCACTTAACATTTTCAGCTAACTGTACAAAAAAAAGTCACAAATCCACTAGCATTATTTTCCCCTATAGCTGTTTCACTCATCCAGTAATATCTCTAGGTATTCTAAACATGACATCCCTTGCATATCTAATTTGCAAGATACCCCCAGTAAAAACAGCTATAAAAAATAACCCCTTCTGGTGCCACAAACATATTTCCAAACTCATGCACATACTTGTATACATAGCCTCGAAGTTAACAATCAGTGGTGACATTCACCCAAATCCAGGTCCTACTCCCCACTAATCACTCTCAACCACAAAACATTTTTGAAAGCCATGTAAAAGGTCTGACTTGCTCATTTTATAGGTTCATAGGTTCATAGGTTCATACTAGGCTATCTGCCCGAGGGCATTTATAAGCCTAGCCCATTGTTTTGTGGCTTACGCCACCCCTTTAGTATGGGGAACTATACCCATTATTTTGCTGTGCCTCTGTCGAGCAGTGACACTGAGGTAATTCCTGGGGTATATCTGCGATCTTAATCTCAGAAGTGCTGTCAGTAAGTTTCAAGAACTTCATGCTACTCTCTCCCATTACTTCCCTGACCTAGCTGTCTTAACAGAAACTTGGCTGAAATCTCATATCTCTGATAATGAAATCTCCCTTCCTAGTTATAACATACATAGAAAAGAAAAAAAGAGGTGGTGGTGTAGCCATAGTATTCAAAAATAACATCTTTTTGCAACAAATACATCATAACATACCTAACCTAAACAACATTGAGTTTCTAATGATAAAACTTCAAATCAGTCAAAACAAGCACATAATCATCATAGCTGTCTACATTCCACCAGGTAATAATGTTCCCATCTTAGAACACATCCTCCACCACATTTCACATACCATCACCCAAGAAGCCATAATTTTGGGAGATTTTAACACTGACTGGTTAACCTGTAACTCAAATAATCTCAGTAATTATATCAATCTCTACAGCTTCTCACAAATTATCCAGTCTCCCACGAGAATAGATGCAGACTCCGACACTCCATACTTGATTGGACACTGACAAACAATCCATCCCTCTATCAAAATTCCATCTGTTTACCTAATAGTGTCAGTGATCACATGCTAACATGCATCCTTAGACAGCACATGCATCCTATCAAATAGACCATTTATCGACAAATACTTCATAAGAAACATTTCACCCTCCCATGATTTGATATACACCTGAAAAAATTTAACTGGTCTCCCCTTAAACATTTGCCTCTAGATGCCACAGTACAACATTTTAACCACACCTTCCTAAATAGACTTGACATGTTACCTCCGCCTAGAACCATCGGTGCTAAAGTAAACTATGCAGCATGGCTAACTATCGAAACTAAAACTCTTATCAAACTAAGAGATAAGACCTGGCAATCTTGGCAAAGCAACAAAATTCTAGCTAATTGCATAGCCTTTTTCAGCAAATTAAGAAAAAGGTAAAGTACCATATCAGCCAAGACAAAAATAATTATTACAATAACTTACAGTGGAAATTCCAACAAAATCCACAAAACTTCTGAAGTACTGTCAACAAAATCCTACACCCAGGATAAACCTCTACCCCAATATTCCAGACATTCCAGTAAGCATTGCTGAACACTTTAACAAGTATTTCACAGAAAGTATTTGATTCCTAACTAACAATTACCCACCAGAGAGGCAGTTAACTTCCACCACTCCCAACAATAGTAACACATTCTCTTTTCAACCCATCACGACAAAGACCATAGAAAAACTCCTAAAGGAAATCAAACTACCACAATAGCAGCAGATAAATTACTAGCTGAATTTCTAAAAAAATTGGTGCTGAAGCCATCTCCTGCTCTGTGTCAATACTGATTAATTGGTCCATTGCTGAACAATATGTCCCAACTATCTGGAAAACATCATATATAATACCTCTACATAAAGGTGGCAACTGAATCAAACTTTATAGGCCCATTACACTTCTCTCAACACTATCAAAAATTCTACAGAGATGCTTGAATTCACAGTTACTCCAGAATCTCCCAACCAATACCAAATCCCAACATGGTTTTAGGCCTTACCACAGTACCACAACTGGTCTCCTTAGCTTTACCAACACCATAAATCAATTTAGAAATGAAGGGGAAATAGTATCTGCAGTCTTCCTAGATGTGTCAAAGGCTTTTGACACAGTCTCCCCTAACAAATTACTGTGTACCCTCTCTAACCTTAACCATAGTCTCCCAGCCCTCAAGTGGTTCCAGAGTTATTTAGCAGATCGCAGATAGGCAGTAAAATGGCTCCAAGACTTGTCTCCCTTACTCCCAGTTACACTAGGTGTCCCACAGGGCTCGATTCTTGGTCCACTACTGTTTAGTGTATTCATTAATGTCCTCTATACTGCCACCCCCTAGCTACCACCATTCAATATACAGATGATTTGCAGGAACTACAGGATATTACACAACCGTCCTTTACCCAAATTGAATCATGGTTAACTAACTTACATCTCATACTTAATCATAATAAAACCAAACTCATGATCTTTCACGCCAATAGACCAACAACCCCCCATCAACCTTCTACAGCACAGCTACTAACAATACAAAAATATCTCCTAACCCACAGACCAAACTACTAGGAGTCACAGTCGATAATAAACTGAACCTCCACATTTCACAAGCAATTAAGAAAGTACACAAAAAATGGGCTCATTATACCAAAACAAAAAAGTCCTAGCAGAAAATACTAGGGTAGCTATAGCCAGAACTCACCTCCTGTCACCACTCCTTTATGCCTCCCCAGTACTTGTCAATCTTAAAAAGACAGGGCTAAATAAACTAGAAATATGTTATAATAAAATAGCAAAATTTGCAACAGACTTAGCATATAGGACACACCACTGTCTAGCCTTAAAAAAACTCTCCTGGTTAGAACTTCCACAACTCATAACTTGTACTCGGTTAACTATGGCCCATAAACTAATTTTCCAGCCTGAGAAAACTCCAGGTCACCTAAACATTTTACAGCCCTAATCCAAAAGTTGTATCCTTCGCTCAACTAACAAATCACTACTGCAAGTTACCAAATTGACAAATACTGCAGGCAACTGTTTGTATTCTTACCATATAACAAAAACCTGGAACACACTTCCTCCCACTATCAGATCCACTCCTAACATCATTCAATTTAAAAAAAACTTGTAAAACGTCACCTGACAAGACTCATGGATGTGCTCATGTAATAGATCAGGTTGATTGTGTCCAAAGTACTTATCTCTTCTACTCTTGATACTAAAGGAGTCTCATCTCTCACTCTGTATGTTCCTATCCCTGGTTATAATATGTCTTAGTCCCTTTTACTGTTCTATCTCTCCTCTCCCCTCCTTTAAGTAGAATTTAATGCATTCTGTCCCCCTCCCTTCTTTCTCTCCTTCATGACAACTGTAAATATTCTCTTAAGATACGATCAGGAGTTAATATTTTTATCAGTAACTGGAAATCTGTGTAGATGTCCATTTTCTATGCACTCTCTGCTTATTTGATTGTGTAATTTTTAAGGTTACTACTTTAAAATATTACTCCTGTGTCTAACGTATATTAGTATGAAGACTGAGTAGCTGTTCATTTTCTAAGCACTCTTTCTGTTGTGCTACATTATAATATTAAGGGTTACTACTGTAATAGTATTCCTGTGTTCATTTCTCTTTTTTTTGTACAAACATTACTATGGAATGTTCTTTATAATTTTCTTGTATCTGGAGCTTTTCTCCCGGGCATCCGCTGAAAATGTGTTGCAGACCATTTGGACTTTCCCGGTAAACAAATGTAAAATAAATAAAATAAACATACATAACATATGAATTCAGATTTTATTACATGCATGTGAGGTTGATGCAAGTACTCTACCTATTATCTGTGATATGGCATATTTGCTGTTGATTGTCTGTTAAATTCTTAGAGGACTGTATTGTCATTTACAGTGTCAGTGAGTCAGACCTTAATTATTACTCCAGTGACAGTGCCTTGCAGAGATGGTATTATTACATGAGTGGTTGTATGCTATCACTAATACCCTCCATAAAGATGATGTAACATCGGAGTTCATTTTTAGTGCAGTTGAGGAAAGTGAACTGTTTTTTTCTACACAGCTTTCAGCTGCAACCCCAAGGACTAGGGAAAATGCACATTGTAACTTGACAGTTTATTGTAGCAGACCACCAGTATGTTTTTGAGGTGAAAGGAACCCCGAGTATACCAAGAGAGAATGCAGGCATGAACAGGTCATGCAAAACACCATGCAGATGGATTTAAGGGTATTATTCTATCAACAGGGTGGGATGGCGAAATCTGCTACAGAAAAGTGTTATTTCTTGTTCTAGCTAACAGAATATATCTATTTTTCCTGTTTGGTTGACTGGTGTGTAAAATTGACAATCCAGGGTAAATAAATATGCCATTTCCCTGCTTGATTGTGCAGTCTCGAAGTTGGTATATATAATTGGCCAAGTGTGTGGGGGTACAGGGCTGATTGTCTCGGAACATGCACAGTAACCTGTCAGCATTTTGATGTATAAGTATATACATATGCATGCGCATAAACACACACACACACACACATATATATATATATATATATATATATATATATATATATATGTATATATACACACACACACTTTATGTATACACACACACACACATACATACGTGTATGTGTGTGTATATATATATATATATATATATATATATACACACGTGCTCACACACACACCACACATCTCTCTCTCTCTCTCTCTATATATATATATATATATATATATATATATATATATACGCTTATTTACTTCGATGGCACTGTTCCTATAGAGATTTTCTAAGCTGATCATTAATCTCTGTCTTCTTGATGTTTTAATGATGGAATTCCCCATGTCCCCTACTTTGTATTGAAAATTACTTCTTTACTCTGTCTGCAGTTATTTGATCTACTTAACAGATATCCCATATTTAGTAAAAATCACCATTCTTAGAAAAATACTAGCATGCACTCAAGCTCTCAAGAAGCATGAATTATTAATGGTGATGCTTTAACCATGGAAGCATGCCATTTGTAGTACAGAAGTAGCAGTTAATAAATCAAAGTACATGCATGGACACGTTTCAGATATGGTGTCCTTGTAAACAGTGCATTGATAGGTAGTCCTTACTGGTCACTGAGTCACACAGATACTAAGTATAAGTCAAGGGGATGCTTATAGGCAGTAGTGCAAATTGGGGCTGGGTATCCTGTGTTGTGAGGTAAAAGGGGAGTGTCAGGGAGGTTATTTACTAGGATGATTGTGGATAAGTGGAACAGCAATCCCACAGGAGAAAGCGGGAACAGTCATAATTACTCTGGGGGTAAGAGGAAAGGGTAGCATTCACTGAACCTAAGGTGTACATAGTCCATACAGAGAGGGTAGTCAGTAGTCCATCTAGTCGTTTTTGGACATTGCAAAAGTCCAAGAATACCAGTGTGTGCTGGATAAATGCTTCTTAAAATAAATCCAACAAGCAGAAGTAAGATTCATCTTACTTCTGCTTTTTGCATTTTTGGACAATGCTTTCTGTTTTCAGCAGCAGCAGTAGCAGTAAAAGGCCCTTTAGGGTCAGAATTCAGAGCTGTAGCTGTTGCAGTATCTCCAGCCTCCTGTAGGACTTGGAATAAAGAGCTTGTACCATTGGGTTGAGACCTCAGATTGTAAGGCTAGTGTTTTTAGCTGCTCTGCTGAAAACATTGTCTTCTTATTAATTTGGCCTTATTAGGATCTGCTAGCATTATAGTCAGTCAGCATTTTGCAAAGTGGTAAGTGTGGCTTCACCTCTTTCCAGGAAAGGATACCCACTTAGGATGCAAGTTCTTTGACGTCACCCTTTTTCCTTCCAGTGGTACCACTCATCAGCTACCTCATTACTGCTTCTTTTTTTAATGTGCTTTCGGTTTCAGAAGTAGTGTTTATTCTACTGTGGAGATGTTCTTTGAAGTTTATTTAAATGTGTAGTAAAAAATAACTGTATGAAGCAATGGTATGAGGACAAGGAATCTTGTGCCACTGATGACCTGGGAATCTTAAGAAGCAACAGGTAATCTGCCTGTCTTAAGGAAGAGGGGACCAGCCATTGCTTCATCTTCACCTTATGGAGACAGGAACAGCAGTGCAAGTAGTTGTGTTAAAATGCATTTGTAGGGGTATGCAAGTTGTAGCATGCTCACACTGCCACCTTGTTGCATTGCAGATCATAGTGCTGGAGAATTTTGGGCACGTACATATCAGTACTATCTGTTGTTTGACAGTACTGTTGTCCTGTTGTGCAGGTCTTGCTGCCCAGAAGTTGGTAATATGCAGGATGTTAGGGGAGTATTTAAGCAGGTGCTAATCAGAAGTATGGAAATCAGGAATATGAGGTGATCACAGGTACGGAGGACCAAAAAGATAAACGTTAAAACAATGTGCATTCAGTCACAATAAAAAGTAAAACAGAGCTGCTTCATCTTCTTTTCGTTCAGTCATATATTGTTTATTATAATAACTACTGTGTTTCATTATTACCTACTCCCCAGTGGTTGTAATGGACCAGCTAATAAAACAGAATTTTAAATATTACTGTGTTACTCAGAATGAAGATAGAATGTCCTGCTTTATAGGGAGTTCCTTGAAGCATTTAAGCACAAAAAAGTCATTAAACGTTATTTGAATCAGTTATATTAAGGTTATTTAAAAGTAAAAGCTCACATACTCAACAAATAGTCTGGTAAGTGTTTGTTCTTAGTCTTGATACTTCATAAAATTTGCTATGGCACTAGTTTTGTCAGTGGTGATGTAACAGTTACAAGTATGGAATGTGGTGCAGCCCGGCCTTTGTGCAACAAAAATGAGTTATAATCCTGTAATGTGGTTGTTTGCCAAGAATGATTTTTATACAGATGTGTTTTCCTTTTGTTCCCCAGTGCAGTCTGTGGTATGAGTTTTTCAGCATTTTTTTGTTCCTTGCAGCTGACCATAAACTGCATCCAGAGCCTCTCTTCTTTCACCAGGTATGCCAAAAACAGCTAGCCTCCCCCGAAACTAACTTCAACTCGTGTTTGGGGCCAGTGAGAAGATTGAGACATCCTGGAGCAGCATCATACTGTTGTCGAGGAGTATTTCCTTCTAAGAGTCCATCCTGTCTTCACACTTGTTTTGTCTCTGGGAAAGTGGTGTAGTGTCTAAGCTGGTGTCCTGTCCACATCTCCACTTTTGACTCAGACACTCTCCCCTCCCAAAAAGACAGCACCCTTGCACATCCCTAGCCTCCACTGGTCTTCAAACAAAATGGTGCGTCCAAGCATGGACTTGTGCAGCTATGCAAATTTGGGTCATCTGACCTTAGTCAAGGCTTTATCTCTTTGTGCCACCAGTGCTCATGCATCTGTAAGCTCCGTGGCAAGTGCAATAACTGCTTGATGCTATAGTGGGTTGGGAGGGTGGCCTAATGGTTAAGGTGTTTGCCTTACAAACACAAGGTACAGGGTTTGAATCTCACATGGGATAATTGGCTAGGCTTAAAATGGCTCTCGCAAGGGCAGTTAGCTTAGTACTAATCTATGAACCTATGCTGTGTGGCATGAGCAGTATGTCTGTTAACTTTACATGTAGCCAGATGTTATGTAAAAAGAGGCTTTCTACCTTGCCCAGTTGCAGGATTGCTGTAGCAAGGGAAGGAATGACTGACTAACTCTCCAACTTCCCTTTTCAGTGAACATTGAAACATAGCCACATGCCAAAAAGTGACAACATTTGTCTCTTGAAACTTTGGATTATTTGAATAACAGTGCAGTATGGAAGCATTTTAGCATCATTTGTCAGTTTTTCCTTGATATTTTATTTAGGCTAGGCAGTTGGCAGTTTGTTTTTCATAATGCCTTACACATCGCTGCTGGTGTTAGTGCTAGATTTGTGTTTACTGCACATATATGCAACTTACAGGGGTGAAACAAGAGCATGAAAAGCAAATCATGGGAGAAGACAAACTGTTACTGCCTAAAACTTTTCAGTAGTTTGTAGGGTGATTATATTTACAAAGAGCAGACCCATTGAGGTGCACTGTTGCTTGGAAGGGATTATATAACCTTAGGCAACCTCCAAAGCAAATAACTAGTACAAAGTAATACATCACTGAAAGACAAGTCATTGCCTTTTCTGTACCTATCATTGGTTAACTCAAGGCTGTGTTACTAACCATGTGGGCATTAAAAGCTAGCACACAAAATACAGTTCCATGATAATCTGACTCATTATAGATTACCTGAACTACAGAAGAAGTCATAAGTACATTGAGAAGCACAATGATGCTTTGAGTACAAGATCAGTCATGTAGCCATTGGCAGGACTTAACAACAGGCAAAATATTTGTATGGTTGAAAGTAATTTACCATGAAAGGTAAGCTGAGCAGAATGAAGTAGAACACTATTGAAGCCTGGTGTAAGTTTGCTTTGTCAGCAAATATGTAAAGAATGCTTGCCTTTGAGGGTCAGAATACATTGAAGAGGCACAGTTTAGATATGCAAGTGAAACAAGGACATGCCAGAGTTAATAGGAGTAATGCTTGAGAGAAGTGTCTCATTTAAGCTGTAGCACTGTGGAATGGGCCAAGGGATGGAGGAATGCAGTAGGTGGAAGGATGGAAAAAGAAAGGTAAAGATAATCTGAAAAGGAGTATGCACAAGAAAATTTAGAGTGAGGAGGTGGGCAGATAATGGTAGCAGATTGGATCATAAGTTCCAAGTAAGGAGAAGAGGCCTTTTAAAGTTATGGTGGTTGGAGAGTCCTGCTTATCATGAGGTGAAGAAAGTAGGACATTTTGCAAGACAGTAAGTACTTTACATCCAAGGCAGACAGAAATCAGAACCGTAAAGGAAATGTGCAGAGCAGTGTGTGTTGAAGGGGACATGACTGAGCCCATCTTATTTGTTCATTGTTTCTTCATCTGCAAACTTAGTAAGAAAATATGAAGAAGCTCAGCCACAACACTATATTCTTTTTGTCATAGAGATTGTTGACATAGGGCTTCTACCATATGAATTTATTTTTAAACTTGCACGTATGATTGTGTCACATCGTTATGGATGTCTCAATATAGCTGTCTAAGAGGGAGTAAAATTCGAGTTTGCAGCAGCCTCTGTTGCAAGGTTTGCTGGGCAGCTGTACCCTTTATGATTAACAGTATGATTAGTAAATGGAAAGCAATTGATTTTGGAGTGATCCCAGAAAGTTGAGGTGTTTTTAAAAGCTGTGTATCAAGTGTTCAGGGAGAAAGTCACACTATAGATAGTACTGATATGTACGTGCCCAGAATTCTGCAGCACTATGATCAGCAGTGAAACAAGGAGGCAGTGTGTGCATGATAACTTGTCTTTCTCACAGGTATAATCAGTATGTGCTAGAAGAAGCAGGTTGTAAGTAAACATAAGGCAGTTGTTATACTGCCTCTGAAAGCTCAGTGCTAACAGCCGGGCTTCAGGTTATAGCTAAGCAGACTATGACGCCATGGTGGTTAGTGTGTTTCTGAGCTCATCTAATAGGAGAGCTAATGGCTAATAAAATTTAAACATAATAGAGATCGAGAATGGGTGCAAAGCAGTGATGGTTGGATACATGCAATGTAAAATAAGCTTAGTCACAAAACTAAAGGGTACTAACTTTGAACGTGATTTTGTCAACAGATAGCTGATTGTACTTGTACTTTCCTGTGGGGGTAGTCGGTATTCTGGGTCTGTGTAATGCATTGGAAGGATACATTTAATTAATTTAGGAGGAGTGCTTTCACAAAATATTTTTCTGTTTACTAACATAAAACAATGAAAGAAGAGTGGGAGTAAATGCTGTAGTTAAACATAAGGGGCATAAAATTCCAAAGCCACTTGGTTTATGAACACAACAAGAACCATGTTGGGAGGTCCCCACACAATAGTTTATTCTCTGGTAGAGGCAGTTTAAGCAGGCTTTTTTAGGAGAACTTTGGAATGTTATATATATATATATATATATATATATATATATATATATATATATATATATATATATAAAAGATACTGGTCTCTCTCTCCTGCCTTAATTTAGAGATTATTTTACTTTCCACCATACCCTACAGTTCCAGTTTAGCAGTTTATGTCAGCCACATTGAGGAGAAAATGTATATAAATATAATGTGTGTCTAGGTATGCACGCATCTGTGTGTGTATTTAAACCAATATGTCTTGGGGAAGCACTTTACTGAAAATTAAAGGTACATGTGTATGTACTTTGATCTAAAGTCAAGGACTCCAGCAGTGAATTCATTTGAAAATGTTTCCATACAGTCACATCTTTATGTGCCTGAGAGTAATAATGAGAAAGTCTGTTCCTTAAGATACAGGAAGAGCATGCCTTGAAGTTCCACTCCAGTCAAATGGCAGCCTAAACAAAGTAAGGAATGAATGAATTTGAAGGGCTTGATAAAATTGGCCAGTGAGAGAGGTCTTCGTTCTGGAACACTGTGTAGTGTGAGGAAATCTACCAACCAAGAGTAAAGCCTGGATGTGAGAGAAGAAAAAAGCAGCAGTCAAATAGTGAATGGCATTCATCCTGCCTGGCCAGTTCATACAGGCAGCAGAGTTACTAGATGAACTTCGGTCGCCTGTGATGTAATCAGGACTTCATCCCTCTACATCATGGAGCTTTGACACCTTCCCCCTCTGCCCCTTGTTTGATCATTTCTTATTAGTCTATTTGGTCTCTTTTTTTATAACTAAATTTACAGTCTGACTTTATATACATGTGTGTGTGTGTGTGTGTGTGTGTGTGTGTGTGTGTGTGTGTGTGTGTATGTATGTGTATGTATATATATATATATATATATATATATATATATATATATATATATATTGTGTGTGTGTGTATATATATATATATATATATATATATATATATATATATATATATATATATTTTATTTAACATTTGTTTACTGGGAAAGTCCGACTTGGAACAAAGCCAATTTTAGCAGAGGCCCGGGGAGAAACGCTCCAAACGCATACCCTTGTAACATGGGAGGAAACCGGAGTACTTGGAGAAAATCCACATGAACGCAGGGAGGACATGCAGAAGACCACACAGATGGTAGTCTAGCCGAGAATCGAACCGGAGAACCTCTTTCTGTGAGGTGGCAACGCTACTGCTGCACCACTGCGCCATCCAAATACTATATATATATATATATATATATATATATATATATATATATATATATATTTTTTTTTTTTTTTTCTTGGTAACATAAGCATTAGTCGTCTCTCCAGGACCTTGTTCCAGTTGTAAAGAATAAATGGCAAAGTCTTTCCAAACTCACACTGATTCCTGACCTTTTCTGTAATTGTTGCTATTGGAAATAAAACTATTCAAGGCTTCTTCCCCAGTGACTAACAGAAACTTACGTACAGTATCTTTTCAGGCTTTTTCAGCTATTCCTTTTTTAGTGAGGAATAAATCAAAGCTGTGTATTCAAAGCTTCAATTTTCATTTGTATAGCTTTACAGTGAGAGAATTCATGGTGGTTACAATTGGGACATTTTTTCTAACTGTGAATTATACTTTGTGTTTCTTCAACTCGAAATGTATTGCTTTACATATTATATAAATTTGGGTGTTTGGTGGGATGCTGTATAAATAACATGGACACTGTGAACATTATTCCAGCCTCAACTAAGACTTTGCTTTTACTTTTTATAGAAAGAAGGGCTTGCAACTAATGTAGCTTGGTAATAGCATACCTAAAACTATTTCTTCCATATGCTACAGTGTTAGTAGGAGTGGTCAGACATTAGTTTGTAGCTGCCTGCTCCACTGGTTATGCATATCTGGCCCTCAGTCTATGTTAATATTAATAGTTTTGGTGGGATGGGTCATGTATCAACTTCAGTGCCTTTACGTATATTTCTATACTTTATTTCAGTGGTCGATGTTGGTCTAAGCCTAGGAACAAGCTTCTATAATAAAGTAATTTAATTTGATTTTGACTTGAAAGCTCTCTGCTTCATACAGGGATAGGGGACAACACCAGTCTCAGTATTCTTCTGTATGCCTTAGGAACAGAGCTATGCTTTGATTTTTTTTCTTAATTTGCTAGCCATTGCTTTCAGCTCTCTCCTGTCCAAGTCAATGCAAAGATGAAGGGATGCTTTGCAAATGTATTAGCAAGCCACAAACTATACTAACCTTCACTGCTGAGGTGGTTATGACATTTTTATTTGATGTTCTCAGGAAACTTGATTAATGTAGCCCCATGTCTAGCATTACAGCATTTTAAGCTGCTTAAAGGCCTGCAGGTTGCAGGCTTGGTAGCTGAATTAGTGAACATATCATTATAGATAAATAAAAAGAACTGTTGCATGTAGTACATGTTAGATGAGTGTAAAGAAACATTTTATTTATAATTGCTCTGTTGGGCAAGTTCCCAGAAATCACAGGTGAGGACAGAGTTTGATGGCTGCAGTGTTTAGTGCATATGATTGATGCTACAATGTTACATTGAGAAGCACTTGGGAAAGATAATTACATATTTGGGGTGTAGGACTAGCTAGTCTTAAGCCGTTTAACGGACAAAATGTGATAGTTTCTGACTGCTGTGTTGACCTCCGTCCCCAATGGCTAACAGCAGGTACATTATCATGTCTGCTTTAGAGATCTACTAAAGGCAGTATAGCAAACAATATAAAGACTGCAAGCATGCTACAAGTATCAGGTTCAGATTCCTGAAACAAAAGGCATACTGTAATCAAATAATAAATTTATTGTGTCAGGTAATTAAAGATGCGTAATTCAGTTACGTAAATGATATTTTATGTAACTGGTTTTGAAGCAGTAATTCTTGAGGGGTTATATTGAAAGCAGTAGAGAAGCCAGATGTTTCCATTTATTAGACCTGTGAGAAAACAATCAATCTAGCAAAATTGTAGGTGTAAAACAGTTTCCTCTGATGACTGGGTGGCTCTGTTTGCATATTTTCCTCTCTCTTTGCTTTGGCAGAAAATACTGGCATTTTTGTTTCAGAAAACCTTTAACACATACAGTTGGAAGTTTTTTTTTTAATTTTAGGAATTCTCCCTTATAGATGCACACAGTTCGTAGACTGGTGGTGATGCATGCATCACTGAACTGCCAGAATTCTTCTATATTACAGTTTTAGCTTGCTTAAAAGATTCCATTTTTTCATGTGATCCCTCTTCTGTTTATTAATTTCTTTATTTCTATAGTGACCGTAATGGCATGCTGTGGATATAGTATCCTGCACAAGTATTGATTATATAACCCTCTAGCTTGTGTGTATTCATTTTGTCAGTACCACCAGAAGTGTGATATATCAAGTGAATTTACAAAACAAGCACTAGGGCTTGCTGCTGTTTTTGGGGGGACAAATGTCGGGCTGTAAGTTTATTTTTAATCATGCATTTGTTAACCAGGTAGGTTGATCCAAGGAATCTTTTCAGTCTTGAATGAGCCATAAGCACTGGTAGAGTGAAGAAATGTTTAGTGGTAAAGAATGGAAGAATACAGTAGTACATGGCATTTATATCCTAGTATACTGCTTGCCAGTGTGCTTTCTCTGCTGCTGTACAAGCTAATCCAGCAACCAGGCAGTAGACATATCATGGGGGTGAGGTGGAGAAACATTAGGTGGTTTAAAGTAACGTGTGTTACCATATGAGGACTGCATTTGGCTTTAAATCCGTATTAGGGCAGTACTGACTATTGGTCTGACATTTGTGCTACTCATTTTTAAGTCATACTGTAGGAAGGGAAAAGGAGTGGAAGGACTGGCATCTGATAGAAATTTGTCAACAGCACTTAGCAAATTAAATGCTTGCTGTGGACGGAGCAGTCCTGTGTGTCCCCCTCCCCTATTTCCACAGCCAAACAAAAAAAACAGGAGCAAGAGCGTTAGTTTTGTCCTGAATGGAAGTGGTGGTTATTTCCGGCTCTGTCACTGGAAAAGCTATCTTTCCCTGCCTTCATTTTTGTCCCTACCTTTTGATAGCCAAAACTAAGGTAATGTCTAGCATTGAGGCTTCCGCCATGCCATCATGTAATACAAACCAGTGGAAGTCAGTATTGGGATTTTCTGCTTTGTGCGTCCAGTCTCAAACAAGTATGAGAGTACAGCAAATAATTTTAACTACAGATGAATGATTCCGGTTTGCATTAGAAAGAAGCTTCGTTTCCATTCCTGTGACCCCCCTTTAAAGTAGCCTAATTGACATGTGTGATTCCATAGGCATTGACATATAAACATAACTGCAGGGTGCCCTTCAAGGAACCTAAAGATGGTGTCGCATCAAGCACGGAAGTAACAGATTATCATTAATCTGTAGGCAGGGCTGTGGATGAGTAAACAGGAAACCTTCTAGTAGGTCAGTTTGCATTGCTGTGTTTAACTGTATATTTTGTATGTATATTAGTTGCAACGTATACTGATTGTTACTTTTTTGGAGCTTTTCTTCCCAGGCCTCCACTGAAAAGAGCTTTCTAACCCTGTTGGACTTCCGTCGTAAACAAATGCCAGTAAATAAATACAAAGTGACATATGCCTCCTTAACAAGCTAACTTGCAGTATTGGACTTATCTTGTGCAGCACTGTGTTTTGGACTTTATTTCACAGTTAGAGTGTACATGTCCACTATGTGAGTTCTTAATTCCCTAATGGCTGACAAAGTGGTAGTCCAAAATACACTGACTAAGCTGTGAGATGCTCCTCTTATATGGGATTTGAATTTCATGGAGGACTTTCTCACCTATCCACACTTTCAGCCATTTGGTGTGGCGTACCTGAAGTCTGTTTGTTGGAAGGCTTTATTCTTGCTAGGTATTACTTTTACCAGTCAAATTTCTAGGTTGCAGGTTTTGTTTTTGGACTTCTCACTGGTATTCTGCAAGGAACTGTTCTCTGTCAGGACCAAACATCATTTGCATAATCTCCTGCTAAATTTCTTCATCCAGTCCTTTCAGGTCTCTGCTCTTCCTTCTTGGGACAGAGCTGAGAGTGAGTATCACATCCTTTGTACCTTGGTTGTGCACTGCCAGTTATATATTTACCTGTACTGATTGCAGAGATCAGGAAAACTGAGTGTCTTTTTTCTCTTATGGTAAAACAGACTTAGTTGCAAAGCAAATACTTTCCAAATGGATTGCCAGTTGCATTGTTTTCTGTTGCCAGTCAATTAATCATGTAACACTGGTAAGAGTAATTATATTTACGGCTGGCTCCTTTTTTTAATGAAAATGTCCTCATGGCAGACATTTGCATCACAGCTGCTACTTAGAGCCCAGTTTTTAATAAAATCAATGACTTTTAGAGGTATAGTTCCCATGTTTAAGCGAGAATTGACTCTTGAGAGTTCTGTGGTTAGCATGGGTTAAGGAGCTGCTCCATGCCCAGAGCATGGGAGTAAAAGTTCAGAAAAAAATAGCCATTGAAAGGGCACTTCCTTCCATTTGCCCTGCATTATCAGATTGGGGACCGTTATTAAGGCAGCCATGGGGGTGGTTTATAATTTTCTTTTTTTTCTCTTAACTAATATCTCCATGCACACTCAGCTAGCATCAGGGAAGAGGGCATGCAGTGGGTTGCCCATGATAGATCTATACCCTTAATACTCTTTTGCAACCAAATCCTCCCTCCCCCAAAGCATGGGCAACGGTTTTCCTGGTCTTAGCTAGGGAAATCTCACCTGATAGTTTGCCTCTGTATGCATGCATATAACCCCTCCCCCAGAGAGGTGACCAGACTATACCCCTTCTTTCCTGTTTCCTCTTGTGCCAGGGCTGCTAACTGAAACTCATTTGCTGGGTTACAGGCAGGCTCCATCCCCTGCACCATGGAGCCAAGCTGAGGAAGGATCTACTTAATGAGATATGCTAAACATAAAGGAGCATGTGTACCATTCATAACTCAGTCTCCATTTTTTTCTATTTTGCCTGCAGCTGAAATTTAATGAGCAACCTGTTAGATTTTCTGAATTCAGTGAAATAAGTCAGATAATTAGTCTTCAGTCTACTAAACCAAATCTTCAAAGTAGTGTCAACATGTGTATCCGCTAGCAAAAGCCTTCTGAAAGATCAGCTGATATGATATGGATAAGGTATGCATAAATTGTCCATATCTTTGGGAGTTCCAGGAATGAATCACATTTCTTATTTTCTTTCAGGAAGAGTGATCTTTTTAGTTCTTATGGTGGAATACTTCATTACTGTATTTTAAGGTCAAAGCTGTAGAAATAAACTGGAGACAAGATAGATGAACTCTCTGCATAGAGAGAATGTTAGGCCCAGTGTTGCTTAGAGAATAGGATCCCCAAAGACTGCTGGGGAAGCTTGCTGTGAGTGTAGACAGAGGCATTGCTGTTAGTCCTAGTAATTATCTGCTGTTAGAGAGCCCCTCAGACATCAGCTGATGCAGTGCAAACCACTTCTGTACTTCCATTTGGTTCTAGCTTTGCTGTTACTAACCGTGTTCATTGTGCTGTACTAGAATCTCTGTTGTCATTTGTGCTTCTGTGCCTTACATTAAAATAGGTACACCCAGATGGGCGTATGTGGCAGAACTGCTTTTAGTATTTCAGAAAATCTTTCGACACTTTCAGAAAGAAAACAGAAAAATATCAGTATGCTGTGTTCCTAATACCTAGTCTGTTTTCAGTTTTAAATTTGATCTCTGTCGTACCTGGATTGATGTCACAGTTTCTGCTCAGTTTCCCATGAAGCTGTATAGACAGTCATCAAACCTCCTGCGTTGGCCTCTATACCTCTCCTGTCAGCAATTTCAGTTACTGGAAATAAATAAAAAAAAAAATGTTGAAATCGGTGTGTGTGTGTGTGTGTGTGTGTGTGTGTGTGTGTGTGTGTGTGTGTGTGTGTGTGTGTGTGTGTGTGTGTGTAAATGTTTAGTATGTCCTGTAACACAGGCAATCAGTTGTAAGCTCCTTTTAAAAAAAAAAATAATTGAATTGCAATCTTCAGCTGTTAGAAGTGCAGCAGCTAATTAATTGTACTGTTATTTGTGGATAAATGCAGAAATGTTTAGTAAAATGATGCCTTAGTTGTGGCAGCTTGAAGTGATTTTTCAGTTTCTACAGAACCATGTTACTTTTCCTTGTGAGAGACCGAACTCGTAACATTAAAACACTTGGGCGTTTTCTTTCTTTGTACTTGGCAAGCTAAATTTTCAGTATTTGCCATGGGAAACAGAGTGCATCTGCATGCTGATTATTACTGCTAGAGTTTTATTAATGCAGCTTCTGAATAAAAATAACCTATAGGAAAAGGTGAGCTGTAATGCTGCATTTCACACCAAAACTGTGCTATTAAAAGGCATTCATTATTGGTGAAAACCTGACATGAGAATATTTTTACTCTACTGTTTATGCAGTATTAGTGTGAATCATATCTTTCCCTTTGGAAACATTTAACACTGCTTGCATTTATAATCGTGCCTGTAGAATAGGTCTGTAATGATATGAATAGAGGATGACGTATGGTGAAGCAGTGATAAGTCTGATAAGAGTCTGAAAAAAAAACACATTTTGTGACATCGAAGAGAGGGAGCTCAGGATTTTGCATTAGAATGTATGTTAAAATTGTGTGGATTGCTTGTGATGCCACAGAATAATTACCTGATGTATAAGTCATAGTCCTGGACTTCTGCCATATAGATAGCTGTAGTGTAGCAAGTCACAAGGCCCTTGTGAGTAACAGCAAGAAGAATACACTTTGTATTCATTATAACTTTGCTATTCTGTGTCTTTCTTGACCTGGTTTATGTTGTTAAATACTTGTCTTGGACCTTTGACATATGGGTGGTGGTGTTTGTGATGGCATGCTTAAGCAAGTCATTGTGCTTTTCAGTCCAGTTCTGAATGTCTTTTTTTCTCATGTAGGACAATACAAGATGCTGCACAGTGTTTCTGCCTTCTGCAAGGAACTTACGAGAGTTTTATTGGCTTTCTCTGTACAGTTGTAGGTCAAATGGACTGTGTGTATGCATGCCTGCTAATGCACATACCACAGCTATAGTGGCTGTTGTAGTCCTCTTTGTACACTGCTTTGGCAGTCACCAGGTAGTGGCACAGACATGCAGCTTGTAAACCAGCTAAGAAAGGTATGTCCTCTTTTTGACCTGCCTTGCAACCAGAGTTTGATTTTTAGCAACAATCCACAATGCTCTTATGATCAAGCAATGTTGATTTTTGGTAAATCCAGCATTGCCCACACCTAGATATAGATTATTGCCGTTTTCCAATGCCATTATTAAAAAAAAATGCTTTTTTAAATTATGGATTTGTAAGAAGGGCCTTTAACATCCTTCCTCCTCTCTTGTCATGTTGGAGATAACTGATACACTGCATGCATTGGGCATGGCCCTGCCAATGCTTACATGGTATAGCACTAAAATGCAGCACTGATTTTTTAAATATTGCTTGGATCCATAAATTTAGGTGATTTTCTTCATAACCACAGACAGCACAAAAAGCAGCTTTGACAACGTCAGCTGGTCAGGGTGTTGTACAAACATCATAGATAAAATGAAAGTGAAAAATGTTACACACAATTAACAGCCAATCTGAATGTCTAAGCTCTTTTTGATATTGCCTGTGAAATGAAATGAGTTCAGAATGATTTCCTTCCTCTTGCAGGAGTATGATCAGGCGACAAGAGCAAGAACTCATCACTGCAAGTGGTAATGCCACATTCTTTATAACTACTCTCAGCATCTTTCCCTACATCTGTAACAACTGGGCAACATGCTAAGAGAAACAAGCATGTGTTGTTTTTGCTTTGTATCTCTGTTTATCTGAGGATGGTATGGCAGGTCAGAGATTGGGTTTCAAATACTAATATTTCATTTCCTTGTTTTTGATATTACACATCTGTCTATACACTAATGGAGACTGTGTGTGTAGATTCCAATATTTATAATTATTCTTGGACTATTGTCTTCTTAAAAGGAAATAGCTAGATGGACAAAGCCCATTCTTACCAGAGTTCTGATGAGAAGATCTCCTAAATCGAAAGCAAAAAGGGGTTAAAACATCAGGTCTGTGGCTAATTGTCAAACTGACTAAATGTCTAATGGCAAAACAGTTGAAAGTACATCATCGAAAATCCGTTCATTGAACATGCACTTCATCGAACCTGCGAGATGGGGAAAGTAACTATTTGGCCAACACTCCCCCGTCTCACAAACGGCAAAATTTCAAGCTGACTCAGGTGGAAGGCTTCACCATCCACATCCCCCATAACTATATATACCAACTCCAAGATCACACTAGAGTGGGGAATAGTGCGACGGGGAAGTGTGACCAACTAGTTAATTTCCCCACCTCACAGGTTGGATGTAGTGTACATTCAATGAATGGACCTTCGATGATGTGCTTTTACTGCTTTGGCGTTTGCTGTTTAGTCTGTTCGATGATTAGATATGGTGGAGATAGGGTCTATGGTTAATCGGTATGAATGCCATATTAGGCCTTCCATAAAATGGGCCATTGGCCTAGTGAGACCAACCTGGTCAACAAAGTGTAAATAAATGGGTCCAGGACTAATGCTTGAGCAGCCGTTTCACCGAATGTGAAATGGCCGGGCATACTTATGCGAAAGTGCTTTTCACCGAAGAAGCACTTTCGCGTAAGTATGCCTGTTGCGGAGAGAACACTACAGTGGGGATAAGGGAAAATTCCCTTTTCCCCACTGTAGTGTGACCTCGGAGTGAGAATATAAAAGTAGGGGGGTGGGGGGGTGCAAGGGGCTTGCCCCCCTGCAAAAAACGTAAATGTAATATTTATTTAATTTTTTTTTTAACACACTTTAATGAAAGCGCTTTTTCAGTGAAAGTGCTTTCGTTAAAGTGTGTTCGGTGATAGTGGATTCAGACTGTTGAATTTTCATTCAGCATTCCTAGATCCAAATAAATATACCATAGAGTTACACATATATGCATGACACAAGGTTGATACAGCATGTAGTTGCTACTTACAGAGAACAAGAAAAGTAAGGGCTGTCACAGTTTGGTATGTTCCCCTCAGGTGTATTTTCTCTTGTAAGGTCAAGTGATAGAACTGATCGCTTGATTGGGATGATTAAAAAAAAAATCATGGAAGGAGGCTTTTGGACAGGGCTGGTTGCTTACTTGAACTTATTTGCTGGAAATAAACAGCAGAAAATGGACAAATATTTGAAGGTTAATGTAACCACTGAATTCTCAGTCCATGTCACACTAAATCCTGTTTAGGGATTTGTCTCGGGTCATCTGTAGTAATTTCAGGGCACAAGAAAAACCTCTACCACCTTGAAAATATTATTGTAGAAAAGTAAAATGTAAAAGATGCATACAGTACACTGATAAGATAATATCTGATAAGTTGTCTTTTTATGAAATACAGAGTTAGAAGCTAGAGTTTTATTAATATTGCAGTATGTTTTGTGTTAGACATTCAAGCTTTATCACATTCTGATTATGATCACATTTTTATTCATGTCTGAACAGCAGGAAAATATCTAGTTTTTCTGTGTAGTGTGCAGTGTATGAAGGATACAGTAAATTGTTTCAATTTAGCTGACAGTGTACAAGGGGAAGTTATTCCATTTTCATTACGTATCTTGGTAGTCAAGTGTCTGTAAGGAGTTAAGAGTAGAATCCATAATCTAATGGCACTTAAACATGTTGTGATTTTCTGTTTTTGGTAGCTCATGTCACAGTTTCCCTACTTCTCTCTTGTTCCCAGATAGGAAGTGTAGATTGCACTAAATTCTACTTAAATTTCTTGGGTAAAATTTCTTTACACGTGTGAACTCTGTCAAACTTATTTTAGTAAGTCGAAAACATTTTAACTCTCTGTTGTCCAGCAGACCAGTTGGAGACTGTGAAATCCCCTGAAATCTTTGAGCAAAGCCTTCTACTACTGCTGTAATTTGTCTTCCAGTTCTGCCTTGTGACATTGGATCTTTTTTCCTCACTCATAGTGGGTAAGACGTCTACATACTCGTGCAGGGATGTTAAGCTTCCTAATGTTTTATCTAGGAAATTTTCAGCTTCTAAGTCATAACAGTGAAGCTCTACACTTTTTGTCATGTCTTGTAAGTCAGGGATAGCTTTCTGAGTCATTTTTGTCAGATAGCAGAAGTGAAGGTTTACTGAACTTGAAAGTGGTCTGGACCAAATTAGCTCCTTTTCATCTGTTATCAAATTATACTAAATGAAATGTAGTGCATGCTTATATGGTATATACTACTACACTTTAAGACAACATGACTTGAAAGGAAATGTCAGCACTTGCCTAGGGAATTAACTTAGATATTATCTTCAGGTAATGTAAGGCAAGCAAGGGTTGAAGCTCACTGGTAGATTTCAGAATAAAATCAGGACCTTCATCTGTTAATTTATCTCACCTAAGCAGACACTTATCCCCCCACCTTGTTTGTTTTATATTTTATCAAGAACTTCAAATCGGTTCATTTTAAACAATAGACATACATAGTTACAACACCAGTGACTAACTCTGTCCAGAAGACAATATTTACTCAAACAGTTGTTGGATATGCCTAGTTAGGTACATACCAAAGAGGGCATTTTACTCAATGATAGGTCTGATGAATGCTGAATACAGTGGAACAATGGCTTCCGTGGACATAGGTGCCATAACTTTGTTTATAAGTTGCGCAACAAAAAATGATTTCCTCACTACTGTAGACACGTAATAATCAAAGGCTAGATTACTATCTGTGTGTGTTCCTAAGAGCCTGACTACTGGGTCAACTCTAAGGGGTGTGTTGTCAATATGATAATTACCAGGGATTGATGACTTACCAAAGGATACTATTATCCATTTCTTGGCATTTAGTTTTAGTCCATGATTCTGACACCAGTTGTTTGCCTATGTCAGCCCCTCCTGGAGAAAGTTTGTGTCAGTGTCAGAATCTATGACTGCTCCTAATTTGCAATCAACTGCAAATCTGGTCAGCCAGAGACCACTGACATTGGCCTTGACTTCTGAGAAGTAAATGCCAAAAAGGAGCGGTCCAAGGACTGATCCCTGAGGGACTCCACTTGTGACTGGCCTCTTTGTAGAGGTGGACTCCCCAATTCTAACTTCCTGTGTCCTGTTTGTGAACCAGTTGGCTATCCACTGGGTTACATGCAGGTTTGTATCTAACCTCTTGAGTTTGTCAACAATGCCTGAGTGGGGTATACAGTCAAATGCCTTGGCCAGGTCAAGGTAGGCAGTGTGAACGATTTTGTCCTCATCTTTTGCTTTGGTGACCTTCTCAAAGAAGTCCACCAGGTTGACTAGGCATGATCTGCCGTTTACGAAACCAAACTGGGTTGAGTCCAGTGTCTGGAGGTTTACTGCATCTCTGTTGATCATGCCCATGATATTCATTCCATGGCTTTGCATATAAGACTTCTAGATAAGTTTATTTCAGTTTTCATAGTTGTATTTCAACCTTTTTCCATTTTGTATATTGTTTTTCCCTTTAATCAAGTATCTTGTTCTTATGGAAATATGTTCTCCTGACACTGTGTGCCTAGATCCTCATGTTAAAAATTTTTTTTTTGCTTTTAGTTTTTCTTTCAAAACTTTCCACAATCTTTCTGCAGTTTTTTCACTGAACACATCACTCTTATCAGTTTTCAATAGGAACTCCTTCCATATAATCTTTTATCAATCATCTGTGCATTGGTTTAGATTTGAGTTTGGCAGAGTTATCTAACAACAAATTAACCTTTATAAACTCATGATCACTGCACATCAATGGTGGTAAAACTTGACATGAAGTAACAGTAACTTCTTTAGGAACACAAACAATGTCTAGTATGTTCTTTTCCCTGGTACTTTTTACAATCTGAAGCAGTTGTTCCTTAACATGCATTGTGAATAATTTCATTGCTAATGTTGATGAATCAATATTATTCCAGTCTGTTTCTGGTAAATGTAAGTTCCCAGCCATCATTATTCTTCCCTGTTGTGTTTCATGAAGGAAATTTATGAATTAATTTAGGTCATCAGCACTTGACTTTGGTGGTCTCTACACTCCAGGAGTTGTATGTTACAGGGTTGTTTTTATTGTCACAGTTAAAACAATCTGTAGTATTGGTATTCTCATTGAACATGGAATAATCACAAGTCTCATAACTGTCTTTGATCCCTATCATAATACCTCCACGTAATGCTGTAATTAGAACGTCAGTTATAGTAAAAACATTTATACCCAGACAAGAACTGGTTTCTAGTCATTGTTCTTTAACCGTGTTTTAGAAACAGTAACAACACCAGCCTTGAGAGAATGTAGCAAATTTTCCA
Source organism: Protopterus annectens (assembly GCF_019279795.1). Classification (NCBI taxonomy): domain Eukaryota; kingdom Metazoa; phylum Chordata; order Ceratodontiformes; family Protopteridae; genus Protopterus; species Protopterus annectens. Next base: position 682,198,931 of record NC_056747.1, on the reverse strand, counting down.
ATTAAAAAAAAAAAAACTTTATTATAAATGCTGTTAGTATTAGCAACCATCAAACATGCATCAAATATTATCTGTGAATTGTTACATTTTCAACCTGGCAAAATTCTTGCCTTGCATTTGTCAAATGTTGCAAAATATCTGCTGAAAAAATCCTCTTCCCTGATCTTGATGAGTGGATGCCATCCTGTCTAAACACTTGCCCAAAATTAGACTCGAATGCTCTGCACATTTCCATTATTTAAAATGAGAATTTTTTTTCATGTAGGTACTTACCCAAAAAATGTTTTCATTCACAGTGACATGACTCTACTTTCTATGTGTGATTTGTGAAAAGTATGTCCTAACAGCTGTACAAGCAATGCTTTCTAAGAGGTCTGCAAGTTCCTCACTAAGAGTCGTAGAGTTCTTGTGGATAAGATAATTTGTACCGACATGAATAAAAACAGATCTGTACTTGCTTACATTAAGGCATTCTAAGGCCTGCCTCAGATCCTTTAGTTTTGCTTTTGGCAAGAATAACATTATTCGAAATTCATTATCTTCTCATCAGATGTAAGTATCAATTCCTCTAATAACTGAATCTCCAATTGAAAGAATATCTTTCTGTCTAGATCTAAAGAATCTTTAACTTCTAATTCAGTAATATCTGCTGTATCAGTTTTTACCAAGGAGTGATCATCATCATCATTAGCCTTATTAATCCCACTGTTTTCATTGCTCATTACATTTGCAAGCATACTATTCTCATCCAGCTAGCTTTGTATGTCCACAGCTTTGAGCCAGATTGTCAGCATTTTTCTCCTTTTTCATACAGTAATGGTCTTCAGTCCTTGCACATTCAGTTTTGTTTTCTTCCTTTTTACCTGACCCTTGATTCTTTTTTTCCCTACCTTCTCTTTTGGAAAAATGGTTCCTTTTTCTGTAGACTGAAGGTTTTTTAATAGAAACATGTTGTTATTCCCTGCAATCTGTGTATTGCATAACAAATCATCATCTTTTTTAGTATGTATTCTCTTTGCTTTACAGACATTTATCAGTTTCTTTTTCTTCATTGCTATTTGTTGTGAGCTTCCTTTCTTTCTTTTGTTTTATTTCCTTCTATATTCTCTGAATCTTCAGATTGCTGAATACTTGTGTCCAGAATTCAAAAGTTGTCAGTGGCAGTATCTTGTTTCATAGGGGTTGAGTGATCTTTACAGAAAGTAGAGACGGCCTTTTCTAAATGTGTTCTATTTGCTTTTTTGCTTAGTTATTTATCTCATCAGCCCAGTTATTAATATATGTAGCAACAGTTCTCCAACCAGTGCCAGTTGCCCAAGTGCAGTCGTCATCAGTAAGTCTAGATTTACTACTAATAAAGATAAGCAAATCATCCAACTTTTGCCATGAGGAACACAAATCACCAGAAAGTTATCAGGTGTTACCTTTAAATATACATAGCATTTATTACACTGTACAAGATATTTGTGCTTTAGCAAATCGTGAATGGCATACTCATTTAAGGAATCCAAATTCAGCTGCAAATGAATAAAGGAATAATCAAAATCAGTTACCACAGAAAATAGAGAACATAAATCGACATCTGTGAGAAAAATCTCACAAACAGTAAACTAAATATTAAGCGGTAGCGTTGTTGCCTCACAGCAAGAGGTTCTCCCATTCGATTCTCGGCTGGAGTGCGGGGAGTGCCTTCTGTGTGGAGTCTGCATGTCCTCCCCGCGGTTGGGTGGGCGTTCGAAAGACATGCGTAAATGGACGTGCCTTCGTTGAAGGTTGCACGTCGAGCTGGCACCTTGACATTCATGAAAATTTACTGCCAATCATTAGCGGACCGGAGTTCCGCTGTGGCGACCCCTAACCGGAAAAAAACAAAAGACAACAGTAACATTAAATTAAGTACAGTAAAGTTGTTGCTGTGACCTTACAAGTTGTGAAAGTCGAACAAAAGCTGGAATTCCTTTACATCATAGTTGCACCTCCTTTTAATAAAGATCAGTAAATGACAAAGCAAGACATGATTGCTTAGATAAGCTCTGGATTGGCCTATCTGCAGTTTATGTGAATTTGTATATCACTAGGTCCCTTAGGATGGATAGAGTTTGCCTGTCTAAAACAAATCCCTTTCTAACAACCAACAGTGAAAACTAAAAGGTTAAACAAGAAAAATTTAATCAAAGTAAAACTTGTTTTATACAAGCTGTACCTCACTACAAACAGTGAAAAACAATGGTAAGAAGTAAAATATAAATTCAAATAAAACTTCTCTTTCCAGGCAACTGCACAGTCTATCACAAACGAAGACAGGATTGTTTAGATAAGCTCTAGATATTTCTGGACATTTCCACACTTTTCGGATGGGTTGCAACTTCTAGTTAATTTGTAGCCTAAGCTTTGCACAGGAATTTTGTTTTGGTCTGTCTAATGCAATCATGAATTCTGTCACTGGTGCATCTTCACACTTTAATCAGGGATGCTGCTCACTACACACACACACACACACACACATATATATATATATATATATATATATATATATATATATATATATATATGTGTGTGTGTGTGTTTTTTTTTTTTTTTATATA